>NW_016813480.1:1142985-1161390 GCF_001698545.2 Rhinopithecus bieti
CCTCCCCTCCCCTCCCCTCCCCTTCCTTTCCTTTCTTTCTCCCTCCCTCTCTCTCTCTCTTTTCTTTCTTTCTTCCTTTTTTTCTCTTTCTTCTTTTTTCTTTCTTCTTTCTTTTTTTAGATAGGGTCTCTCTCTCTGTGGCCATCAATATCTGTAACATTCAGCTTTTTTTTTCTTTCTTTCTCTTTCTTTCTTTCTTTTTTTCTTTCTTCTTTCTCTTTCCTCCTTCCTTCCTTCCTTCCTTCCTTCCTTCCTTCCTTCCTTCCTTCCCCCCTTCCTTCCTTCCTTCTTTCCTCTTTTTCTTTTTTTCTTTTTTTAGACAGGGTCTCTCTCTGTGTGGCCCAGGGGCTGGAGTGCAGTGGCACCATTGTAGCTCACTGCAGCCTCAAACTCCTGGACTCAAGCAGTCCTCTGGCCTGAGCCTCCCAAGTAGCTGGAAACCACAGGTGTGCACCAACACACCCAGCTAACTTAAAAAAAAAGTTTTTGGCCGGGTGTGGTGGCTCATGCCTGTAATCCTAGAACTTTGGGAGGCCAAGGTGGGTGGATCACCTGAGGTCAGGAGTTCGAGACCAGCCTGACCAACATGGTGAAACCCCATCTCTACTAAAAATACAAAAAATTAGCTGGGCGTGGTGGTGGGCACCTGTAAGGCCAGCTACTTGGGAGGCTGGGGCAGGAGAATCGCTTGAACCGGGGAGACAGAGGTTGTAGTGAGCTGAGATCGCACTATTGCACTCCAGCCTGGGCGACAGAGCGAGACTCTGTCTCAAAAAGAAAAAATAGAAATTTTAAAGATGGGGTCTTGCCTTGTTGTCTCGGCTTAGCATTATTTCTGAAGAAATATAGTGCTCATATTTTGAGAGAAGTACAATTAGTACTTGCCTTGAACCAAGAAATGTGATTAAATGTTATAATAGTTAAGAGATAAATAGAAATGCTGATTCCTCATAATAAGTAAATGTCCATATACTTTTATTCAGAGACTTTTTCAATACAGGGAACTGAGATGAATGCAGAGTTTCTTGGAGGGTGAAAGAACAGTTAATAATGTGTGTTGAATTCTGAAACATTTGGCAGTTTCACAAAAGAGACTTTGTAGTGCCCTTGTGATAATTGTAAAATAAAGTAGGAAACAAACCTGAATAAATATATAGAAGAGAAAAACAAGTTACGGTAGTCTAAATATAAGATACAAGGTAATTCCTTTAAACTTTCAGTACAAAATATACCTCAGAACAAATAGAATGTACTGAGTACACCCAAACAATTCTCATTTTAGATGTCAGAGCCATATGATTTCTGGCACCAGGTCAGAATGTGCAGGAAAATTTTAGCATGTGAGAGATGGGTTATAAAGTGTTTGCAAGAACTAATGGAAGTCTCAAATTTATTTTGTTCCCAAAGAAGTTTGTTTTTTAGAGAATTTCTGGAAAATGACGTTAGATCATTAGAAAAATAATAATTCCTGGGCGTTGCCCTGTTGACAGCCAATGTAAATGCTGCATCTCCCTGGATCAAAGAAACTAGCCCTTCAAAGAAAAACTGGACAACATCATGAATTAAATATTTCAAACGATGAGAGAAATGCTTCCAAAAGAAGAAGAAAGTATAGGGTGTTTGGAAAGGAGGTGGCAGATTTCTTTAAATGCAGAGAATTTTTAAAATCATAATAATAAAATAACTGGCATCAGTGGAGCATTTTGTATGTGCCAACACCACTTGCTAAGAGCTTTACACATGCAATTTCATTTTAGCCTCACAAAACTCCTCTGAAGGAAGTACGGGCATTGTCCCCATTGCCAGATGAGGACACAGAAGCATAGAGAGGACATTGCCTTGCCTGAGGCCACAGATGTAGTCAGACACCATGGCCTGTACCGTCGGCTCTGCTCTAGTGCCTTCCTTCTGGCCTATGTAGGGTATAATGCTGTTAACACTTGCAATGACCCAAGCACCTTTCCAAGGACTTTACAGGTACTAATTCTAATGCACACAGCAATAACCAATGAAAGACACACAATCAGCACCCCATTTTACAGATGAAGAAACCAAGACCTAGAGAGGCTGAGAGAGCTGTCCAAGATCACCCAGCTATGTGCCAGAGTGGGATTTGGACCTAGGCAACCTGAGCTCAGAGGCCGAAATCTGAATCCTTTCACAATACCGTATCTCATGCAGCAAAAAACTTTTCAGTCTTACATATATCATTATGTTGTTTCCTTTCTTCCTTTTTTCCATTTTTTCCCTGTCTTTTTCTTTTTGGAGGCGGGGTCTCACTATGTCACCCAGACTGGAATGCAGTGGCACAATCGATCTTGGATCACTGCAGCTTCATCTCCCTGGCTCAAGAGATCCTCCCACCTCAGCCTCCTGAGTAGCTAAGACCACAGTTGCACACCACCATGCCCAATTTTTGTATTGATTGTAGAAACAGGGTTTTTCCATGTTGCCCAGGCTGGTCCCAAACTGCACCCAGCCGTGCATCGTTTCTGAATTGCACTCTAGGCAAATAAGTCAACAATTTTAAACAATAGGGAATATTAGTAAATGAGTATTTTCTTTATTCACATTAATTTCAAATTCAGGAAGGACTGAAGAAAGACATGGGAGAAAATGCCCATGTGGCCCAGATTTGTCACTACCAGCTCCTGGTAATGGCAGTAGAAGTGCGATGTGATGAGTAGAAAATGTGGGGGAGGATTCTGGTGAGAAAGTCAAGAACTGGAAGAACTGGCAGGGCCATGACAAGAAAAAAGCCAAACAATGCCTGAGCTTCTGTAACAGCCTGGGATCCAGATTAATGACCGAGTGGAACAGAAACAATAAAACACCACATTGTCAAGTACCTGATTCTTCCCACAAAACAAACCAACAAACAAAACACCGCCCCTGTGCACTTGAGTTTATCGTCCTTTTACAGAAGGGTGTTATCTGACTCTGTGCTTAACTATACTTGTCAGTCTTTTACCAGGTCTCATTGAAGATTGGCTAGGTCTCTATCCAGTATCTACATTACCTTGAGGGAGGTGTTGGAAGAATGAGCAGTAATGCATTGTGGACAGGACAGTTAATGTTAATTTTTTTAATAAACAAATATTTATAGAGTCCTTACCATGCACAAGAATTCATTCCAGCTCTTGACTGAACTGCCAGCTGTTTGAGAAGATGAGGAAATGATGCCTCCTGGTGGTTATGATCATTGTTTCCTTAACCTGAACAAACTCACCCCCTCCTAAACACTGCCCACACTACAATGGAAAATAAAGCCTATGCCAGTGGGTAGTTTCCTGGCAGTTCTGTACTCACAGATGGTTGATTACACCTCCAGCTGGATGCCAGTGGATTTGCTGGAGTAAAATAGTTTAGGCTGCTGTAACACCGCCACATACACACACGCACACACCTCAGTGAACACAACAAGGCCTTCTTCGAGGCTCAAGGACCACATGCAGTGTGAATTACAAGTTTCATGGGTGATGGGAGTGCTCTGCTCATTGCAACCATCCAAGGACTCTGATAGGCTGACAGAGGATCCCTTTAGGTAAATGCTTCCACGATGCTGGAAGAATGAGAACAGAATTGTTCACCGGCTCTTCATCTTGCCTCCTGGAAGTCTCATATAATTTCTACCCACATTTAATTGGCCAAAGCAAGTGGCATGATATGCTTATTTTTTAAAAAGACAACAAAATGCAAACTTAGTTTATGTCTAAGCCCATGAGGCTGGGTAATTTATTTTAAAAAGAGGTTTATTTGACTCACAGTTCTGGTGACTGGAAGGTTCAAGACTGTGCAGCTGCATCTGGTGAGGCCCGCAGGCTGCTTCTGCTTATGGCAGAAAGTAGAACGGGGCAGGTGTGTGCAAAAACATCACATGACAAGAGAGGAAGCAAGAGAGAGAAACCGAGGAAGCCAGACTTTTTTTAACAACCCACTCTCACAGGGTGTACACCTGTAGTCCCAGCTACTCAGAAGGCTGAGGTGGGAGGATCACTTGTGCCCAGGAATTAAAGACCAGGTTGGGCATCACAGTGAGACTGTCTCATTAAAAAACAACCAAACAAACAAACAAACACCACTCTGGTGGGAACTAATTCATTCCCTGGAGAGAGAAAACTTACTCGCTTCTTTGGTAAGGCATTAATCTATTCAAGGGAGAACCTATTAGGCCCTGCCTCCAACACGACCACGTTGGGGATCAAATTTCAACATGAGTTTTGGTGGGGATAAACCACATCCAAGCCAGAGTAGTATGTGCCCAGGAAGAAGGAAGACTGCACTGTTCACTTATGTGTGGCCCTAGTGACTATGACATTGAGTAAATGGCATTGAGTAAAGGAAATTGGATGTTAGAATACGGAAGCATGGGGTCACCAAAAATGGCCCCTTTTAATCTTGTGCATCTCAGACTAAAGACCTGCATAAAGTGGACTCAAGAATGATGACAGGTGTTAAAAATAATTAATTAGGGCCAAGCACAGTGGCTCTTTGGGAGGCCTAGCACTTTGGGAGGCCGAGGCAGGTGGATCACTTGAGGTCAGGAGTTCGAGACCATCCTGGCCAACATGGTGAAACCCCGTTTCTACTATAAATACAAAAATCAGCTGGGTGTGATGGTGCACCCCTGTAATCCCAGCTATTCTGGTGGCTGAGGCAGGAGAATCACTTGAACCTGGGAGGCTGAGGTTGCAGTGAGCTGAGATTGCGACATTGCACTCCAGCCTGAGCAACAAGAGTGAAACTCCATCTCAATAATAATAATAATAATAATAATAATAATAATTAATTAATTAGGAGGCCTTTAAGTTGGGGTTGCTCCCACGCCCTGGGTTCCTAGGTGAGCAATCCAGAACCCAACTCAATGTCAATGGTTGGGTTAACCAATCAGAAACCACCAACCAACCTCTAACCAGGGACTTTTCACTGGAATAATCCAAATGAGGCTATTACTGTACTTTAACAAATCAAGTATTTTTTTTTTTGTCTTGCTTCTGAGTGAACTGGTCTTGTAAAAGACTTCTCCCCACCCCTGACCCCACCCCTTTGCCAGAGCCCCCAGTCGCCTGAGGTCTGGTGCTCCCTGTTTATGAATAAGGTGAATAAACCCTTTAAGATTTTAAAGCACCTCAATATATCTTTTCACATTGGTAATGTTTTAGTAGGTATATGTGCACGTGGGGAAAGGGTCAGATGGAGCTGGCAGTGAGTGGCCAATGACTACAGAGACAAGGACAACAGACACCTACCGTGCCGTTACCAGTTTAAGAACTTGCAACTGGATCCTAAAGTTGCCAGATGTCTGTGGGTCCCGAGGTCACAGAGAGGGTGGTATGTTTGAATTTTAGGAAGAGAAAATATTTGAGACTATTTTGCCCACAGCCCTGTGACTGTTTATGAACATCCAGTAATAAAGAAAATGATCTTATGCAAAGATGAAAGCTCAGCACTGGCAGATTTTGAGATTTGGTTGCAACCTCTCTACACAGGACTTCATGGCTTTTGGCCTTGATCTTTGACTCACTGAATGCCCACAGTCCCTGGTGTTCTCCATGCCAAGCCACTGGCACAAAATGACCTTTCATTCCTGACAAAATTTAACTAATGCTTCTTGTGAAATAAAGCAGCAGGCAGGACCGGAAATATGGGAAGGAAAATGAGAGGGAAGTATTTATGGCATTGTCCCCCAGGGCTTTTCCCAAAAACAGGATGCTGTCTGGAGGGACTGGGTTTCTCTATAAAATGGAAGCACTGGCCAGGTGTGGTGGCTCATGCCTATAATCCTAACAGTTGGGGGGGCCGAGGCAGGTGGGTGACCCGAGGTCAGGAGTTCGAGACCAGCCTGACCAATATGGTGAAATCCCGTCTCTTCTGAAAATACAAAAATTAGCCAGGCATGGTGGTGTCACCTGTAATCCCAGCTACTTGGGAGGCTGAGACGAGAGAATTGCTTGAACCTGGGATGTAGAGGTTGCAGTGAGCCGAGATCGTGCCACTGCACTCCAGCTTGGGTGACAGAGTGCTACTCTGTCTCAAAAAAAAAAAAAAAAAAAAATTGGGAACACGAATGTGTCTGAGAAGCTGTTGAATCATCAGCCATCCACACCAAGCCTCGTTTGCACTCTGCAACCTCACTGGAAAGTATAAAGTACACTTTTAAGTCTCAAACCAAACAAGGACTCCAATTAATTGCTAAGAGAGCCAAGCAGGTGAACAGCCCAGAAGGCCTGGTCTTCCTTTCTTTCGGGGCTTTCTGCTCTGCAGTTCTAAGAGGAGGCAAAGCACCTGTTTGCTTCTTAGCACAAGTGTCATTTTAATGAGGTTCAGGGCTTTCTGCTCTGTAGCTCTAAGAGGATACAAAGCACCTGTTTGCTTCTTAGCACAAGCGTCATTTTAATGAGGTGCAAATTCAACTTGTTCAGCAATGCTACACCAAGACAGCATAGCGCAAAGTGTGGTCCGTCCACCAAGCAATAGCAGCGATGCCCGATCTTGTTTGAAATGCAGAATCTCAGGCCCCATCCTGACCTGCTAAATGAGAACCTTGAGAACCTGCATTTGACAATGTCCCCAGGCGATATGCAGCCACATTAAAATCTGAGGGACCCTGTTCTCCAGAGTTTTAGATCCTCCGTGAAAGAAGTCATTGCTTCTGCCCTCTATTGAACAGAACAAAGGCGAATCCGGGCTCCTCCCAGCCTGCCTTCTCTCTCTTGTTAAACAGTAAAATTAGCACCAAACACCCCAGTATTAATTCATCTGCCTCCAAGCCTTTATAAAACAATGTGTTTACATGAATGAAACTGTACTTTAAAAGAATAAGTCTATTTCAGTATGTCCCCATAGCTCCTAAAAGTACATTTTAAAAAAAAATCAGTTTTAAATGCTTACGTCCATAAACAGCATACTTATGTCTCCCAGACTATCAATTTGGCTTGATCTTTGACTCACTGAATGTCCGCAGTCCCTGATATTCTCCATGCCAGGCCACCAGTACAAAATGACCTTTCATTCCTGACAAAATGTAATTAATGCTTTTTGTGAAATAAAGCAGCAGACAGGACCGGAAATATGGGAAGAAAAATGAGAGGGAAGTGTTTATGACATTGTCCCCAGGGCTTTTCCCAAAACAGGATGCTGTTTGTAGGGACTGGGTTTCTCTATAAAATGATCATTTTATTTCTAACTCTCTTTTCTTTCTCCATCACCATTGTGTCAGAGGCATGCGAACCAGAGCAACTCTGTCTTGAATAGGAGTCGGGTAAAAAGGCTGAAACCTACTGGGTTGCATTCCTAGATGGTGAAGGCATCCCAAGTCACAGGATAAGACAGGAGGTCACACAAAATATAGGTCATTAAGACCTTGCTGATAAAACAGGTTGCAGCAAAGAAAGCAGCTAAAACCCACCAAAACCAAGATGGCCATAAGAATGACCTCTGGTCGTCCTCACTGCTATACTCCCACCCGCGCCATGACAGTTTACAGATGCCATGGCAATGTCAGGAAGTTACCCTATATGGTCTAAAAAGGGGAGGCATGAATAATCCACCCCTTGATTAGCATATACTCAAGAAATAACCATGAAAATGGGCAACCAGCGGCCCTCAGGGCTGCTCTGTCTATGGAGTAGCCATTCTTTTATTCCTTTACTTTCCTAATAAACTTGCTTTACTTTACTCTATGGACTCACCCTGAATTCTTTCTTGCATGAGATACAAGAACCCTCTCTTGCCGTCTGGATCCGGACCCCTTTCCTGTAACAACTGGCCAAGTACCAAACAGGTTGGATGGCCATTTGCATAACATTATGTCTGCTTACAGGAATTCCATGGGATGTTGTGGCTTTTATTCTGCTCTGTTTTGTTTGAGACTAGCTGGGAAGTCTGGACTATGTCCTGCTTGAGTACGTTCATCTGGGCTAGTCTAGTGCCTGTGTCTGAGGAATTCAGTAGAATGCTGAGAGATGCCACCGGGGAAGAAAGCTGATGTGACCCATTATCTATTTTTTTTAAAAGGTATGAACCATCATGCTTTACCTTAAAAATGCTAATGTTCAATAGCAGAGTGGCTTAATTTGAAAGTTAAGTTTTATTGTGCTATGGGAAATGTCATCATGATATATGTATTAATTACAGCTCATCTGCTTTGAGAATTTAAACGAAGCGAGTAAATAGATGTTGTACTGAAACTCAAGGAGGCTGCATTTAAAAAGATACTTTGGGGCCAGGCACAGTGGCTCAGTCTGTAATCCCAGCACTTTGGAAGGCTGAGGCAGGGGGACTGCTTGAGCCCAGGAGTTGGGAGACTAGTCTGGGCAACATAGCAAGACCTCATCTCTACAAAAAAATTTAAAAATTAGCTGGGCATAGCAGCACATGCCTGTATTCCCAGATACTTGGGAGGCTGAGACAGTAGGATCACCTGAGCCTGGGAGATAGCGGCTGTAGTGAGCTGTGATCATGCCACTGCACTCCAGCCTGGGCCACAGAGCGAGAACCTGCCAAAAAAAAAAAAAAAAAAAAAAAAAGATACTTTGCTTTTCATTAGCACTTACTTCTTAACCTCAAGAATCTCCTCTCGGCACTCAAAAGATAAAACTGGTAATGATGGGGTTCATGACACACGACCCCAAAACATGGGGTAGTCTTTCTCACCTTCCTCTCACTCTTCTCCCCTGAAGCAAGCTGTAGCACCAGGGAAAGCATCTCCTACCTTTCCCTGAAGACAGACCTAAGACTGTTTTTCAAGAGGTGCCCTCCCTCTACCCAGGCAAAGGAACATCCTTATCTCTGAAGACACAGGACGACAGAGAAGAATCTGAACAGGACCTGCTGAGCTCCCCTCGCATTGCGTTACCACCCGACCATACTTGTTTTTTATTCAATTGTACTTCTCCACAACTATCTACTTCTTCATCAAAATGAACATAAAAAATACACAAGTCTACCAATTTCTTTGGATCTTCATTTCCTTATAAAGTGTCTTGTATCGTGTAAAACTTATATCAAATACACTTGGATGCTTTTCTCTTATTAATCTGTCTTTTTTTCTTATAAGGGCCTCAGCCATAATGGGAAGGAAAAATATCCCTTTTCCTCTACAGTACAGTTGACGTGAATGTGTGTTTCAATATTACTGAAGGCATCCCAGAAACTGTATTCTCTGGAGAGTTCCCAACAGCCTTTAAATAATCCCTGGTAAAACAGTGGAAAGAACATTTCCAGGTGGCAATGGAGCTGGAAGTGATATGACGTTTGTACGTGATGAAATACTCATTTTCTGAAATAAAGAATCTGTGAAGAGAGGAATTATGACTAGTATTTACATCAACTTTTCATAAACATCCCCAAATTCCAGGCACAAGACAAAAGGCATGACTCATCTCACAGTAGGCGCTGTGGCCGGGGAAGTGGCCCTCATGGAGGTTGCTTCCCTAATGCCTGAGAATGGCTCTGGTGAGATCTGTAGGAAGCTGATAATCAGGTATTTCACATGAGTATCGCCTGTCAAAATCTGGTTTTTGATCAAGAGCATTTCCTCAGCTAAAAATGTCATGCTTCCAGACCTCAATCTGATGTTTTTGGTAGATCATGACTGAAAAGACTGAAAACTTGAAAAAACAATATGGATGATTGTAATGTTTAATTTCTGTGGTCTTTTGAATACACATGAGATTATGCTGATGACTGTGACTTGAGTTCTCCTATGTGCTATAGCTTTAAGGGGCCAGGAAGTTCCTCTCCCCTTCCTATCCCTCTTCCCCTCCTCTAATAATGTCCAGAACCCCACCTGCAGGAGGCCTTCCTGTAGGTGAAGGAGGTAGTGCCTATAGGAACTTGTTTAAAAGCCACACTTCAGGCCGTGCACAGTGGCTCATGCTTGTAATCCTAGCACTTTGGGAAGCCAAGGCGGGAGGATCACTTGAAGCTGGGATTCGAGACCAGCCTGGGCAACAAAGTGAGACCCAATCTCTACAAAAAATTTAAAAATTAGCTGGGCATGGTGGCACACACCAGTAGTCCCAGCTACTCAGGAGGCTGAGGCAGGAGGATTGTTTGCACCTGGGAGCTGGAGGCTACAGTGAGAAGTCATGGCACCACTGCACTCCAGCCTGGGCAACAGAGTGAGACCCTGTATCTCACACTCACACACACATACACAAAGTCACACTTTGTGACTCCAGTCTCAGGGGTCCTACTTGGTCTGAGATGGAGTTAGAAGTCTGCATTTTTATAAGCACCCCCCCGAATGATTCTGAGAAGTGATCTTCAGAATAAGTTTAGAGAAACACTGACTAAACCTAGTTAATTCCTTGTGTTTAAAAAATTTATATTAAAAACAGAAAATAAGTGTAAGATGAGGAGAAAGGGGAACTCTAGTACATTGCTGGTGTGAATGTAAAATAGTGCAGCCCCTATGGAAATCAGTATGGCAATTCCTCAAAAAGTTAAATATACAATTACCATATGATCCAGAAATTCCACTTCTGGGTGTACATCCAAAAGACTTGAAAGCAGGGACTCGAAGAGACAGGTGCACACTCATGTTCCTATTCATTATTCACGACAGCCAAGAGGAGGAAACAACCCAGTGCCACTGACAGGATGAGTAGAGAAACAAAATGTGGTCCATCCGTACAATGGAACATGATTCAACCTTCAAAAGGAAGGAAAGCTTGGGCGGGTGTGGTGACTCATGGCTGTAATCCCAGCACTTTGGGAAGCCAAGGCGGGTCGACCTCCTCACCTGAGGTCAGGAGTTCGAGACCAGCCTGATTCAGACACGTGGTGACACTCTGTGTCTACCAAAAATACAAAAATTAGCCAGGTGTGGTGGCGGGTGCTTGTAATCCCAGCTACTCGGGAGGCTGAGGCAGGAGAATCACTTGAACCCAGGAGGCAGAGGTTGCAGTGAGCCAAGATCGCGCCACTGCACTCCAGCCCGGGCGATAAGAGCGAAACTCCATCTCAACAACAACAAAAAAAAAAAAAAAAAGAAAGAAACAAAGAAAGGAAATAATTCTGGCACATGCTACAACATGCATGACCCTTGAGGACATTATGCTAAGTGTAATAAGCCAGTCACGAAAGGACAAATACTGTATGATTCCACTTATATGAGGTACCTAGGATGGTGAACTTTACACATAGAGAAAGTAGAATGGTGGTTGCCAGGGGCTTTGGGGAGGAGACAATAGGGAGCTGTTCAGTGGGTACAGAGTTTCAGTGTGAGTAAATATAAAGAGTTCTGGAGATGGCTGGTGATGGTTGCACAAGAATGTGAATGTATTCAATGCCACTGAACTGTCCACTTAAAAAACGTTTAAGACGATAAACTGTGTTATGTGGGTTTCACCATGATTCAAAAAAAATAATTTAAAAAACTATTCAATACGCCTTAAAGGGAAAAGACATTACACAAAAAATAAATCATTATCTCTGTGACTATTTTCCAGGTAGGAGATGGAAAAATACTAGTTAAAACTCACTTTTAAGGCTGGGTACAGTGGTTCAAGCCTATCATTTCAGCACTTTGAGAGGCTAAGGCAGGCAGATTGCTTGAGCACAAGAGTTCAAGACCATCCTGCACAACGTGGTGAAATTCCATCTCTACAAAAAAATACAAAAATTAGCTGGGCATGGTAGGTGCGCCTGTAGTCCCAGCTACTCAGGAGGCTGAGGCGGGAGGATCACTTGAGCCTGGGAGGCCAAGGCTGCAGTGAGCCAAGATCGCATCACTGCACTCCAGCCTGGGCCTGGGCAACAGAGTGAGACCCTGCCTATTTAAAACAAACAAACAAACAAACAAACAAAAACTCTAGGATTCATAGACGTTAAAAAGACTTTCTCAAGGTCAGACATGGTATAGCCAGGATCTGACTCCAGTCAGCTGACTCCACGGCTCCTCCACAACTGCGCCCTCTGCCCACTGTGGTTCATTTCTGTTTGGGTGTAAGGACTAATAGAAAGAAAGTGTGATGCAGAATCTGATGTTTCAGGTTTGGGTTCCTGGAAGACAGGGTTTCAGTTTACAAAAGTGAGACATTCATGGGAGGATGCTGCTGTGAAGTGGGAGGGGAAGAGATAGAAGGTTCCATTTTTGAATTTATTCATCTGACTGACAGAAGACAGCAGTCTGTTGGAAATGCTGGCCTGGCATTCATGGGAGGGGTGGATGTGGGAGCTGTTGCTGGGCTAATTAGTAAGAGCAATAAGTGGGTAAGCTCAGCAGGGAGAGAAAGGAGGAAAAGAGGCAGAAAAGGGAGAAGTGAGAGGAGCCCAGAGCCAATGCCAGAAGCTGGGGAAATGCCCACGCTGTGTTCAGTAAGCAGACAGAGAGAGGAGCCAACCTGGAAGACAGAAGCAACAGGTGCACCCTGAATGCCCAAGACGAGCCTGAGAGGCTCTTACTGTGGCAAATTGCAATGTCATGGGCTGAGTACAGATGAGCATATGTAGATCATGTTTCAGGCCCATAGTTCTGGAATCTCCGTGACAGCTATGTGAGATCAACAGAGCTGTGTTATCATTTCCATTTTACTAACAAGTCAGCAACCACAATACTAGTCCATTTCTCAAGGTCATACACCAGCACTACATCCATATCTTCCAAGTCCAGATTCCCGCTCCCTGAGGAAGAAAGTAAGCAGTGGGAGAGGGAGCCATGTGTAGACAACAGGGGATGCATCACAAGTAGAGACAAAAAAAAAAAATCATAAAACCAATGGTATTAGCGATTCTACACAAAATGCATCTTCCTGAGAAATCTTTCTGTGGTGTAAGTTCTCAACAATTGCTGCAGTTACTGGTGAGTTTTACTAGTACATATGTAAGTTTCCAATTAACACACTTGAATTACTTACTCTCTCATAAGCATCATCTTATACTTACCGAAGTTACTCTGGAGAATCCTCAGTGATTCTGGCTTACCAGGACTCATCCACAGAAAGGTGTTTTGAGAATAAATTGGTAACACTTTAGAATCACTCAAGTTTGCTTCTGGCCCATTACCTGGCTCCAACCCTGTGGTACCATCTGCTACTGTGTTTAAAAGGCTGGGTGTGGTGGCTCACAGCTGTAATCCCAGCACTTTGAGAAGCCGAGGCAGGTGGATCACTTGAGGTCAGGAGTTCGAGACCTGCCTGGCCAACATGGTGGAAGCTCGTCTCTACTAAAAATACAAAAATTAGCCAGACATGGTGGCAAGTGCCTGTAATCCCAGCTACTCGGGAGGCTGAGACACGAGAATTGCTTGAACCCGGGAGGTGGAGGTTGCAGTGAGCCGACGTGGTGCCCCTGCACTCCAGCCTGGGCCATAGAGTGAGACTAAGGCAGACTTGAAATAAATGAGGAGAGCACAGTGATTGCGAAGATGAAGAAGCAGAACTTGTAATACTTCGATTTTGTCATTTTATGTGATGACTTATGTGATGGTTAATATTGAGTGTCAACTTGATTGGATTGAAGGATGCAAAGTATTGATCCTGGGTGTGTCTGTGGGGGTGCTGTCAAAGGAGGTTAACATTTGCGTCAGTCAGCTGGGAAAGGCAGACCCCAGTCTGGATGGGCACAGAGTAATCAGCTGCCAGTGCAGCCAGAATAAAAGCAGTCCAAAGAACGTGGAAGGACTAGACCGGCTTAGCCTCCTAGCCTCCATCTTTTTCCTGTGCTGGATGCTTCCTCCCCTCAAACATCAGACTCCAAGTTCTTCAGCTTTGGGACTTGGACCGGCTTCCGTGCTCCTCAGCTTGCAGACAGCCTATTGTGGGACCCTAACTTGTGATCATGTGAGTCAATGTTCTTTAATAAACTCCTATATATATGTATCTTCATATATATATATATATATATATATATCTTCGTGTATATATATATCTTCCCATATATATATGGGAGTTTTATATACACACACACACACATATATATATATGTATTTTGTTAGTTCTGTCCCTCTAGAGAACCCTAACACAGTTGGATTTTTTTTTTTTTTTTTTTGGAAACAGAGTTTCACTCTGTCACCCCAGCTGGAGTGCAATGACGTGATCATAACTCACTGCAGCCTTAACCTCCTGAGCTGAAATGATTCTCCCACCTCAGCCTCCTGAGTATCTGGGACTACAAGTATGTACCATTATGCCTGGCTTTAGGGGAAAAAAATTGTAGAGATGGAATCTCACCATGCTGTCAAGTCTGGCATTGAATTCCTGGCCTCAAGCAATCCTCCCACCTCAGCCTCCCAAAGTGCTGGCATTACAGGTGTGAGCCACTAAGACTGTTACGGGAAACCTCACTCCAAGGCAGCTGGAGATGCAGTCTTCTCCTACCTTTCTCTCAAGGCTAAGTCTTGCAGAGTCAGAACAAATGATCACAAGTCCTTATGTGATGTCAGTGATGAGAGATTCCCATGGTTCAGGTTATCCCAGGTCATAAGACCTGGACGTCACTTTGATTTCCAGGAGCAAGGCTGCCATCATCAGGTCCTCTCTAAAATGGCCAATGGCCTCCCTCTGTGCATGTCTCCAGTGACAGTGACAAGTTTCTGCCTAATATCATTCACCTCTCTATCTGTTTTGCAATCACTTTAGAGCAAGGATTTTTCTTCTACCTTTTTTATATTCCACGGTAGGGTATCCTGCAGAAAAAGATGCTCAATAAAGAGTAAATTCTCAATGAAATTCACTCCATTGGTTCATGCCTGTAATCCCAACACTTTTGAAAGGCAAGACAGGAGGATCACTCAAGTCCAAGAGTTTGAGACCAGCCTGGGCAACATTGCAAGACCTTGTCTCTAAGGAAAAAGAAAAATAAAGAAATTCAGTCCATTGTCAATTTCACTTCTGCAATGAAATGAAAATTGTGATGACCCCAAATCTTTTCTTATTTTGTACAAGAAAGGAAAGCAGGTTGAAAGTGAAACTGTTTGGGGCTTTTGGAAGCTTGGGAAAGAAGCTAAATTTGGCCTGAGAACAACAGAATTGGGCACATGACATGTAATTTTTGCTTTTATTTGAGCCTCTAAACCCTCTGACTAAGGAAGAACTATCAGGCGACAATGAGTTAGAACAGGCAAGTCCTATAAAAAGGGCCTAGGAAAACATCTATTCAGACCCCTTTATCTTCACCCAAATACCCTCCAGTATGGGTCACTCTTTAACTAAGTTTTGCACTTCGAAGAAGCTGTGATAGTAAGAGGCACCTTCTTGATACACTGCCAAAATGTTCTTCCCTGCAAGAGAAATATGGAAAGGTAGAGGGCATGTCATAGATCTTGTTCCCAGGAAGCCCACTCCAAGATGGAGATATGGGCACAGGAAGTGCACTGAGGAAGTCCTGGGGCGGACGCCTGAGAGGAGTGAAGGCCACAGGAGAAGCAGCAACAACCAAGGCCTCAGTGGGCCTCCAGGGAGCTCTGGGGTTGTTATTTTCTCATACTTCTGGAGGCTGGAAGTTCAAGATCAAGGTGTCAGTAGGTTTGATTTCTGCTGACGCTTGCAAATGTCTACTTTGACTTGCAGGGATGTCTGTGTTTTCGCTGTGCTCTTCCCTCTGTACACACGAACCCCTGGTATCTCTTCCCTTTGTGTGTGTGTGTGTGTGTGTGTGTGTGTTTGTTTTTTTGTTTTGTTTTTGAGACAGAGTCTTGCTCTGTCACCCAGGCTGGAGTGCAGTGGCACAATCTTGGCTCACTGAAACCTCTGCCTCCTGGGTTCAAGGGATTCTTGTGCCTTAGCCTCCCAAGTAGCTGGGACTACAGGTACATGCTACTACACCTAGCTAATTTTTGTATTTTTAGTAGAGATGGGGTTTCATATATGTTGGCCAGGCTGGTCTCAAAGTCCTGACCTCAAGTGATCTGCCTGCCTTGGCTTCCCAAGTGCTGGGATTACAGGTGTGAGCCACCGTGCCAGCCTGCCTTCCTCTTCTTATGACGATATCTAGTCCTCTTGAATTAGGACCCACTCTAAAGACCTCATTTAATCTTAGTTACCTCTTTAAAGACGCTTCTCCAAGTATTTCTGCCACATTTGAGGTAAGTTCTCAAACCAGTGCATTGTGAGGAACAATTCAGTCCATAACTGTATGTTACATTACCTAGTGTCATTTTCAGGACTTAATACCATAACGTTTTGGAGTTGGGTGAGTTATTAGAAGTGTTCAAATTTACTTTTTCCTCAAACCTAGAATCCCTGGCAAACAGTGGTTAATTCACTGGACAACCGTACGTTCCCAGTTGGCAAGTCTGGTATATGGGATTCATAATTTATAGCAGGTAAAAGTAGAAGGAGAGGTGGGTGGAGGCAGAGTTAAGCAAGAATACTGAATTCCAAAGCAGAATTGATCTGTAGTAATAAAAGGAGGTTACAGGCCGGGCGCGGTGACATAGCTATATTCCCAGCACCTTTGGAGTCCAAAGTGGGGGCATTGCTTGAGTCCAGGAGTTTGAGGCCAGACTGGGCAAGATGGTGAGACCCCTGTCTTTACAAAAAATACACAAATTGGCTGGGCATGGTGGTGGCATGTGCCTATAGTCCCAGCTACTGGGGAGGCTGAGGTGGGAGAATTGTTTGAGCCTGGGAGGTCAAGGCTGCAGAGAGCCATGTTCGCACCACTACACTTCAGCCTGGGTGACAGCATGAGAACTTGTCTCAAATTTTTTTTTTTTTTTTTGATACAGAGTCTCACTCCGTCGCCCAGGCTGGAGTGCAGTGGCGCGATCTCGGCTCACTGCAAGCTCCGCCTCCTGGGTTCACGCCATTCTCCTGCCTCAGCCGCCCTAGTAGCTGGGACTGCAGGCGCCCGCCAGGTGAATTTTTTGTATTTTTAGTAGAGACGGGGGTTTCACCATGTTAGCCAGGATGGTCTCGATCTCCTGACCTCCTGATCTGCCCGCCTCGGCCTTCCAAAGTGCTGGGATTGCAGGCGTGAGGCACCACGCCAGGCTTTTTTTTTTTTAATTAAAGGAGGCTACAGAAACGCAATGACTTTAATTAAAGGAGGCTACAGAAAAGGCAATGACAATGAGGGCAGAAACTGATGGCACATTCAATGCAGAGCCCAGAATGGTCAGCATAGCCCTGGGCGAAGGGCAGGGACCCCAAGGGCATCTTAACTCCACACCCAACAACGGCTGTCCCGGGTGTGTATCCTCCACTCCCAGGAAATGTGTGGAATAATTAAATAGTTGAGTTAAGGATAACAAATAGGCTGTGCAACAAATTATAGGATATAGATGAGGAGGAGGGTGAGCCCTCTCTTTTTTTTTGAGACAGGATTTCACTCTGACACCCAGGCTGAAGTGCAGTGGTGCCATCTCAGCTCACTGCAGCCTTGACCTCCCTGGCCTCAGATGGTCCTCCCATCTCAGCCCTGCGAGTAACTGGAACCACAAGCACATGCACCATGCCTGGCTAATTTTTTTTTTTTTAGAGATTGGGTTTCACCATGTTACTCCAGGGCTCAAACAATCTGCCCGCCTCGGCCTCCCAAAGTGCTGGGATTACAGACATGAGCCACCACGCCCGCTCCCCGCTTAAATATAATTTCTCTTCCAAACCTGGGCACTCCTTTAACTCTCTATCCAAATGGAATGACTCCTATAAATCCAGCTCTGTAGGGGATGCTGAGAGTGGTGCCCTGAGCCTTTTTTCAGGGCTAAAGCCTCATTTCCCAGCTGCTGGGAGTGGGGGCCTTAGGGCTGTCAGCCCAGTTGGCCTACAGGCAATCCCCCATGGAAGAGCGCTGCCTCATCCAAGCTTATGCCCTCTTCCTGGGCAGTTTCTCCCCTCTCCTTCTTGCTCCTTTCTGCATTGGTTTCCTTGCCTTTCCTCCAGCATGCTAGGTACACATCCACACAGGCCATACCTTCACTGGTCTGCTTCCTGGAATGCTCTCCCAGCTATCTGCATGACAAACTGCCTGGCTTCCGGCAAGTCTCCGCTCAAGTCTCTCTCCTCAGCAAGAGTTGCCCTCGTCAAATGCATAATCCTACAGCCTGCCCACTCTACCCCACCCCAGCATGCACATCCTTCAGGTCCTTTTTTTTCCCTAACCTTTTTTTTTTTTTCCTTAAGATATGAGGTCTCACTATGTTGCCTAGGCTGGTGACAAACTCCTGGCCTCAAGCAATCCTCCAACTTCAGCCTCCCAAGTCTCTGGCATTACAGGTATGAGCCACCTGCCCAGCTACTTTTAACCTTTTGGTTTGCTGTCTCCGTTCCCTAAGTCTGTTTCGTCCATAGATGTGTTCTAAGCACATAGTTGATTCTCAAGAAATCTTTCATGCAGAAAACCAAACACCGCATGTTCTCACTCATAGGTGGGAACTGAACGATGAGATCACTTGGACTCCGGAAGGGGAACATCACACACCGGGGCCTATTATGGGGAGGGGTGAGGGGGTAGGGA
>NW_016813480.1:1163224-1177452 GCF_001698545.2 Rhinopithecus bieti
TAGCCAGGATGGTCTCGATCTCCTGACCTCGTGATCCGCCCGTCTCGGCCTCCCAAAGTGCTGGGATTACAGGCTTGAGCCACCGCGCCCGGCCGGACATTTTTTTAAAAAGAAAAAGCCAGCCAGGCATGGTGGTTCACGCCTGTAATCCTAGCACTTGGGGAGGCACAGGCAGGGAGAATCACTTGAGCTCAGGAGTTTGAAACCAGCCTGGGCAACATAGTGAGATCTTGTCTCTATTTATTTTAAAACTAATGAAATAAATAAATAAAATTACATATATATATATGTTGTTTTTGTTTGTTTGAGTGCAGTGGCACCATCTCGGCTCACTGCAAGCTCCACCCCCCGGGTTCACACCATTCTCCTGCCTCAGCCTCCCGAGTAGCTGGGACTACAGGCTCCCACCACCAAGCCCGGCTCATTTTTTGTATTTTTAGTAGAAATGGGGTTTCACCGTGTTAGCCAGGATGGTGTCGATCTCCTGACCTTGTGATCCACCCGCCTCAGCCTCCCAAAGTGCTGGGATTACAGGCGTGAGCCACCGCACCTAACCAAATAAAATAATTTTTAAAAAGAAAAGAAAAATTGGAGAGTTTTGCTTAGTTGTGTTCTGAATACTTGCAGATCCTTTTTTTTTCTTTTCTTTTCTTTTCTTTTCTTTTCTTTTCTTTTCTTACAAGTTCCATGGCAGGAAATACTTGTAGATTCCACTCTGATTACATACAGCTTTCCTGCATATTGCAAACCTATCTATCATCAGGGCTGCGGGGATATAGAAATAAAGTGAACCATAATTGATCAGAATTAGAATGAATGCTGACCAGACAAATTCCATCTCCCTTCATTTAAAGATAACCAAGGACGCAGCTCTCCCTCCCTGAGCTGGTGACTGTCCTGTTTTCATAACCCTGGGCAGTGCAGTGACCTCGAGGACACCAGTGGTAAAAACTGAGTAACATGGGAGCAGCTGCAGGAGTGGAAAGATAAGAGGGCATTTTACCCTCCTGTGGTGTGAGCAGCAATCTGAGCTCCTCTTTTGCAAAACTTAAGTTTCCTAACTGCCTCCTTAAACTGCTCCTTAAAAACTCCACTTTCTGGCTAGGCACGGTGGGTCACACCTGTAATCCCAGCACTTTGGAAGGCCGAGCTGGGCAGATCACCTGAGGCTGAGAGTTCAAGACCAGCCGGACCAACATAGAGAAACCCCATCTCTACTAAAAATGCAAAATTAGCCAGGTGTGGTGGCGCATGTCTGTAATCCCAACTATTCGGGAGGCTGAGGCAGGAGAATCGCTTGAGCCCGGGGGCGGAGGTTGCAGTGAGCCAAGATTGCTCCATTGCACTCCAGCCTGGACAACAAGAGTGAAACTCCATCTCAAAAAAAAAAAAAAAAAAGAAGGTGGAAAACGAAGGTGGACAGATGGGTGGTAGCAGGGACTGGGTTACAGGGAGGACCCCATCCATAGTCTCTGGGCACAGGCCTAGGGCAGGGCAATGTGTTCCGTGGAGGATAACACAGTCATTTCACCTGTGGCTTTTGTTTTCTTATGGGTAGGGTGAGGGGGCTGGACTAGCACATTTCCACATGCCGTGAGTCTCACTGATTCTGAATCTGATTTTAAATAGGTTGATCCAGGCAGTACAAAAGGTTCCCCCAGTTCCTCCCTTCACTTGAGAAGAGTCATTTCTCCATTCTTGACTTTACTTTTCGAGATCAAGGACTCTTGACTGCTAGTGAGTAGTTAACATCCACCATCCTCTTATCTTGGGCTACCTATGACAGTCCCAGAAGGTCACTTTGCCATGTCGTTGCTGATTCAGCCTTAAAGCTTGTAGAACCACTTGGAAAGTACCAACCTTTGAGAAGGTCTACGTTTTAGGAGACGAAAGCATTTTAACAAGTAGGAATGACTTTGCATGTAATTGTTCTATTGTTTTCCTCTCTCATTTCTTCTTAGTTAAACTTTTTCTGGTTATAAATTAATATATATTCATTGCTAAAAAGGTGGACAATATAGAAAGTCATACTGTCTATGGTATTTAATATGCAAACAAAAATTGTTAATAATCCTACCCCTCAGAGACAATTGTTAGTAACATTTGATATATTACTTAATAGGCTTTTTTCTATGCATTTATACATATATATATTTCTTTAAATTGGGATGTGCTATGCCAAATATGTTTTGTTGCCTTTTTTACACTCAATATCATGGCCTGAAAATTTTTCGTTGTAACTAAATATTCTGTGAAAATAATCTAACGACCTTTCTCAACATACAACTATATGTATGCACTGTTCCCCTATTATTATATATCTATATATTTCTTCTTTTTTTCCATGTCACAGAACATGTGGTTTATATATATATATAGTTATAGTTATATCTTGGTATATATTTAGATCTTTTCAAATTGCAAACAGCCTGATAAAAATCTAAATAGCTAAATTGCTATGAAAATTTCCATTATTTTGTCAGTAAGACTTGCTGAGCAGACAACGTATAATGATTTTAGTGCATATTGTTAAATTATAATTCTGAAAAAAGTTTTACTAATTCACTTTTTACTAGCAATATATGACACTTGGTTCATTTTATCTCAGGCTAGCCAAATGAATATATATGTTCACATATGTATGTATATACATATACACACATACAGTTTTGTTTCGTTTTGTTTGAGAGATGGGGTTGCATTATGTTTCCCAGACGAGTCTGGAACTCCTGTCTCAAGCAATCCTCTTGCCTCAGCCTCCCAAATAGTTGAGATTATAGGCACAAGCTACTGTGCCCAGCTAATTTTATCTTAAAAACAAACTACTTGCTCATTTTGAACGTGAACGATCATACCTTAATTGTTATCCTGGTGTGTGTTTATTTGATTACTAGCGAGGTTGGACATTTTTGTCCCTCTTTCTGGTTGAGAATGAAATTTCAGATAGAATTACAATTAGTCTGGGAGTGACACATTTTAGATTGGTTTTACAAATAAAACCTTTTCCATTTCTGTTATTACATATCATATTTCAATATTGTTTGTCATGATAGTTTGCTGAATGTTCTGATACACATGTATTTTAAGTGATTCAGCCAGACAGAGCTTATTGTCATAAACTCAGCTTCTTAAAAAAATAAATACATCAAACAATTATTCTCTGTGGTTCCCATGGGCAGATAAGGTGTATAATTCCATAATTTAGGAGTACTGAACAAAACCACCTCATTTCATCCATTTGACTAAGATTTCCTGCATGCCAGCCCCAATTCTAGATATGAAACAGTCATACAAGAGTCAGCCATGGTCCCTGCATCCATGGAGCTTCATTGTAGTACAGGGCACAGATGACCACAAAAGGCAAACATACAAATATATAAAACAATACAGAATGTGAAGTGTTCAAAAAAAAAAATCAAACAAGAAGCTATTGAGCTAGAGAATAGCACTTTCCTGCTTTGGGTGTGACAGTAAGAGAATACTTTAAGGTGACATTTCAGCTGACACCTAAAGGAAGGGAAGGTGCAGTGTGACAATCCTGATGTGGGAGGGAGTTTGGCCGGTTGAGGGTGCAGAATAGATGTGGCCAGATCCTTTGGGGTCTTTCAGGTCATGGTGAGGAGGTTGAATGTTATTCTGAATTCAAGTGGGGAGGCCACTGACGGTTTCAGAAGATGTTGTATTGCCCAGGTAGGAAACAGTGCAGCAATGCAAGTGAGAAAGAGTGGTGGCCTGGCACAAGGGTAAGGAGCTGGAGGTGGAAACAGGTGGGCTAACCTTCTAAACAAGGGCTATATTGTGAAGTCACATGCATGGGACTTTAAGTTACTCGCTGGCTTTAAACCCTTTCTTCCTGCTATTCCCAAGCCCGTTAAGGTTGGACTGACTCTTCTGCAGGGGAAATGTCAGTTTGGAGTGGTGGCCAGGTTGTGCTTTATAATTTCTCAAAGATAGTACGAGGTGTGTGTGATTAAGCATAAGTGAGATTCAAATCCACGCATTATTGAATACCCACCAATTACCATCCCCTGTTCTAGGAGCTTTTACCTGCTGCTATAGGAAATAAGCCAAAAAAAAATTTTTTTTTTTTTTTTTTTTTTGAGACAAAGTCTGGCTCTGTCACCCAGGCTGGAGTGCAGTGGTGCGATCTCAGCTCACTGCAACCTCCGCCTCCTGGGTTCACGCCATTCTTCTGCCTCAGTCTCCTGAGTAGCTGGGACTACAGGCGCTCGCCACCATGCCCAGCTAATTTTTTGTATTTTTAGTAGAGACGGGGTTTCACTGTGTTAGCCAGGGTGGTCTCGCTCTCCTGACCTTGTGATCCGCCTGCCTCGGCCTCCCAAAGTGCTGGGATTACAGGCATGAGCCACTGCGCCCGGCCGGAAATAAGCCAAATTTAAATCACTACACAGACCATCAAATTTAGCTTCCATCCTACTGCTTTGTAAGAAGTACGTCTTATTCTCTGAAGCTCTTCCTTCCTTGAAAAGGTAAAATCCGTCCAGAGCTTACTTAGTTGCAAATGAGGTAGTCCCTGTTTACTATGATTGTGCAAAGAAAAGAAACTGAGAGCTAGTCCCTCTGCCCTAAGGTTCAACACTTGCTCTGGTGAGGCTGTACCAGAAACAAGATTGTTCAGGCTCCCAGGCATAAAGGTCCGTAGCAATGGGTACTCCACACCATGGGACACTGGGATCCTGGTTACAACTCTAGTGACAGATAGTTGCATTTACAGTTATCAGCCATGTTCTCTCAACGAACCCCAGGGTCCAAGGTTGTAGATCAGGCTGTGGTGCAATCACGTGACTCTGTATCCTCCACTGACCCTCCCTCAGAATAAGACACCACGCACCAACTCCCACCCACCACCGTCAACCACCTAACGTGGTGGATTTCTCCCCGAGGGCTGTTATTGTACATTTCTGGACAACTGAGCCTTCTTAGGAGCCATCCCAGGCCCATCAGAAGTGTTGGTAATACTGGAGACCTAGAGGTGAAGGGTCAGGATTCTGATTTACAAGGGACTCCCTTGATCGCTTTTGCATTTTTGTTCACCTCTCCCAGCAACTTTCTTTTTTTTTTTTTTTTTTTTTTTTTTTTGAAGGCGGAGTCTCACTCTGGTCCCGGACCTGGAGCGCAAGTGGCCGGATCTCAGCTCCACTGCAAGCTCCGCCTCCCGGGTTTACGCCATTCTCCTGCCTCAGCCTCCGGAGTAGCTGGGACTACAGGAGCCCGCGCACCCTCGCCCGGTCTATTTTTTTGTTAAATTTTTAGTAGAGACGGGGTTTCACTGTGGTTTAGCCAGGAGTGGTCTCGATCTCCTGATCTCGTGATCCACCCGTCTCGGCCTCCCAAAGTGCTGGGATTACAGGCTTGAGCCATCGCGCCCGGCCTCCAGCAACTTTCAAATGCCACTCAGCAATAGGCCAATAGCAAGACAGAGCCCATCACCTTAGCCAAGCCAAAAAAGAGATGTTCAGTCTGAATGCTACTAAACCAGGGACCTACTTTCCTTACAGCCACACACCTGAAAAAGGTATAGATCATATTAATTCTATTTATGATGTAAAATATTTGCAATGCATTTAATGATCAAAAAGTCAGGGATGAGTCCTAAGTCTCCATATCTGTTAACTGGACAGGTGATGTTACTGACTGAAACAAAGATTATAAAAGGGTATCAGATGTATGAGGAAAATGATATCTGCTTTATACATTGAAAGTGTACAGTTTTGTGGGGTTTGGGTTTTTTTGTTTTTGTTTTTTGCTTTTGTTTTTAATACAAATAAAAGGAAGTTCTGGGTGTTAAGTTCAAGAGAAGAGGGTGGGCTTGAGATAAGAGATTTGGAAATGGTCAGCATAATTGTGGTAGCTGATCATAAGTGCATACGAAATTGACTGGGAAGAGGTCAGAGCTGAGATAGGGCCTGAGGCACAGCACCATCCTAGAAGCAAGCTCGCAGAGGAAACCGAGGCGGAGCTCTCAGGGAAGCAGGAAGACAGTCAGGTTATGGAACCCAAGGGGGGAAAATATTTCCAGAAGGAGGAATCTATTTCACAATGTCCAAAGCAACAGAGGTCAAGAAAGACAAGGCTGACATCAGGTTATGAAATTCTCAAGTAGATAAGACCTACTGAGGCCTATTTTGGAAACTTATTGACCAAGTCATATGATTAGATCACATGTCCCTTCAACAATTTGTGCTTGGAGTTGTATCACATTACTCTTATCAGAGCCATTTTGACGATCATCTACTAAGCAGTAATTGGTATAACTGAAGTCTTTTCATCACATCTTACTTTGCTGATTTGATCAGAAGTAAACAAGTCACTTTCTTCTTGAAACCAACAAAATCTCACAGCTACTCTATTCCATTTTGGCTTTTGCCACTTGACCATGGCACTGCCCAGCACAGTATGTGTTCTTCTGAGTTCAGTATGTCTATTTGTGTGTAAGGAGATGACTTAAATCTCCCATCCATACCTCTTATTGGAATACTATGGAAACTTCTCTTGAACAGCATGATATGACATTGTTTGGACTTCACTTAGTTTGGGCATATCATTTACATATTTAGTCCACTTATTTTCTCATTAGTCGGACATCATTTAGGTATGGCTGCTTGGAGCCAATGTGACCATAAGCAGAAATACAAATATAGACACTGAAATAAAATGTCAGTACTTGATTACAAGACAATTCATAATATGCTAACATTAAAATTTCTAGGTCATTTAAATGAACACATAAGATTTCAAAATCCTGGAGACTCCTTTCCCAAAGAATACACCTCTTGATCTACATTTCAGAAACACAGCCAGGGAGATTATGTCTGGTGAATGGCCACTGCTCCTTGCACACTTGCTTTTATTTTTTATTTCTTCTCTCAGAGTCTTTGAAGGAAGAAGGCTGGAGTGGGAGTCTGTGAGGAGCAACCATAGCTGTGGAGAAATGGGAGTGACAGGTCTTGATGGTTTCCCTATACTTGGTTTTAGAATTTTACTCCACTGTGCCCAATAGAGTGACAAAAGAGTATGTATTCTTTAATGCATACTGAAGCACTTAATATTACTTGAAAAAAAAAAAAAGGCTTCCATAATGACTGTTGTCACCATAGAGATCAGCAGCAGAACTCATTAAGAAGACCTGGCTTTCTTCTTCATGTGGAAGAGTAGGAATGCAAAGCGTGGAAGTATATTGGACGCTAATTATTTTTGCCCCATAAGAAAGGACATCTTCAGCCAGGCGCAGTGGCGCATGCCTGTAATCCGAGCACTTTGGGAGGCTGAGGCGAGCAGGTCACCTGTGGTCAGGAGTTCAAGATCATCCTGGTCAACATGGTGAAACCCTGCCTCTACTAAAAATGCAAAAATTAGCCAGGCGTGGTGGCGCATGCCTGTAACCCCAGCTACTCAGGAGGCCGAGGCAGGATAATTGCTTGAACCCGGAAGGCGGAGGTTGCAGTGAGCCAAGATCCTGTCACTGCACTCTGGCCTGGGAGACACAGCGAGACTCCACCTCAAAAAAAAAAAGACATCTTCTAAGTGCCATTTAAAATAATCTTGTTCTTAGCACAAAGTACTGCAATTTAAAATATTACGTCTTCCTTGCAAACTATATCTTACTCATGTTTGTATATCTTCTTTCCAATATTCATGCTCCATTGTTTGAAACTCATAACAAGTGCTTCATAAATGCTGATTTGAAGAAGCTGAGAAGATTAAGTGGCAAGTCCAAGTCTACCAGCTACTAAGTAGCAATTAGGACTCAAACCAAAGACGTTTAACTCTACATTCAGTGACATAACTGTCATTTAAGGAGTGCTGAGGAAGAGAAAGCAGCTCTGACATCCAGGTCCTGGAACTATCAGCTGGGCCTTGGTGTTGCTAAGAACTTTTCTGGACCACGGTGTTCTGTCGAATGAAAACAATTTCACAGAACACCAAAGTCAGACAAGAGCATTCTGTAACCATGATCAAAACAAAAACAAGACCACGTCATAATTTTGTCTGAACACGGACAAAATTTGGGCATTGTCTAAACCACAAAAATGACAAATATGTGTGACTGCTGCTTCTTTATCATTCATGGCTTTAGCCTCTGTCTAGTCTTGACTCCTTCTAAATAAGACTTATTAAGATACCCAATCATAGAATTACTGCCACTTCCACATAGAATTACAGCAACCAATCCAGAGTAAGGCCTTGCTTTCTTGAACTCTTCCCAAAATCACATAACACAAGCCCATAGTAAAATCTAACACCTTCTTACCGAGATGCCCCCACGGTTCCTCACGCATGCATTCCTCCTGGCTTCAAGAAGTAATAGCTCAATTCTTTCACTACAAGCGTGTTCCTGGTGGGTGTATTGGAGAGCACTGACAACTCCTCCTATGTCCAGGGGCTATGTTGTGTATACATGCTGAGTGTTTAATTAGACAACCCTGTAAGACTGTTATTATCCTCACGTGGCAGATAAAGACATGGAGGTTCATGAAAATTTAACGATTTGCCCAAGAGCCCCCCTTCCCCCCCGCCCAGGAAGAGCCAGCGACCACATTCCAACCCTCCACTAACTCTGCATTGAACACTCTCTTTACTATGCCCTCCACCGGCGCCCCTTCCCCTCTTCTGCGGGCACCTGCCCGGCCGACCGGGATCCTGCTGGGGGCTACAGCCCAAACATGTTACTTTTGCAACAGTTACTTTATGTGTTTATATGAGAAACGATATTCGGATTCAGAAACGCTTTGCAACTCCAGAGCCTTTGAGCCTGCGGCGCGGCCCAGCACCCAACAGCGGTGCTGAGTGGCTGCTCCGCCGCGCGGGATCCACTCCAGACCTCCGAGGGTGGGTGCACGATCCACTAGCCACTCTCCGGGGGAGAGTGACGTTGGGGTGGACCAATCGCCGCTGGGGCACCGGCTGCTGGGCCCAATCGCAGGAGACCCGGGTAGAACAGTGACAGCGCCGCCGCAGCCGACCCCGCCTCCTGGGCGGACAGCTATGCTCAGCTGGCTGCGGCAGAGTCACCGCCGAGCGCTGGCCGGGCCGCGGACCGACCGACAGAGGCACCGATCGGCCAAGTGTCCACTGCGCAGAAGGAGCAGCCGCCCCGTGCCCCGCTGCACCTCGCTGAGGCCAAGTCCGCAGAGCCGCGAGGAAGCCGAGGGCTGCGCGGGGAACCGTGCAGGTGTCACTCGGGACGCGGAAGTGCGCTTGCCGTGGTTTGCTTTACAATACGCTTGAGACTCCCCGACTAGCGTAATTTGGTCGAGTTCGACGGGAAAGTCCCTTCCCCACCCAGCGCCAGCCGCGCAGCCCGAGGTTACTGTCCCCGGAGCGTCCTCCGTTGCCCCAGTCCATAGGCTGCCCTTGAACCCGGGCGCGCGCGAGCGCAGGGCATCCGAGGCGACAGCCCCGGGCACGGCCCGACCTGAGCCCAGCCTGGCAGGAAGACTGTAATCGTGGGGTGAGTTAAAAATAAGGCCCTTCCGGCCGGGCGCGGTGGCTCAAGCCTGTAATCCCAGCACTTTGGGAGGCCGAGACGGGTGGATCACGAGGTCAGGAGATCGAGACCATCCTGGCTAACACGGTGAAACCCCGTCTCTACTAAAAAATACAAAAAACTAGCCGGGCGAGGTGGCGGGCGCCTGTAGTCCCAGCTACTCAGGAGGCTGAGCCAGGAGAATGGAGGGAACCCCGGAGGCGGAGCTTGCAGTGAGCTGAGATCCGGCCACTGCACTCCAGCCTGGGCGACAGAGCGAGACTCCGTCTCAGAAAAAAACAAAAAAACAAAAAAAACAAGGCCCTTCCGATTGGGAGCTGCTTTTTAAAACGCCCCCTCCCTGTCCGTTGTTAATACGCAGCAAAATAACAATAACAGTTGTGCAACTGTGGCTTCCCAAAAGGAACCTCATTGTTGAACTTATGAAAAACCAGTTGGCAGTATACAGTGTGGGAACTGTACTGTGATCATTGGCTAACCAAGATGGTGACAATTTATTATTTCAAAGACTCAAAGGCGGCTTGAGTCCTACAATGTCGTAATCATAAAAATGGAAAGCACTGCAGCCTCAGGTTGCTACAGAGTACTCTACTCCAAAGTAAAAGTTATTCTCTGAGAAAGTGCTTACTGCCTTTTCTGTTCTCTAGTTTGCTTGTTTAAACATTTACTCCACGAAATTTCTCAAACTTCCCCATCTTTGAATATCTAGCCTCTGGGATGAGACAGATGATCTTTCTCCGTTTTCACTTTTTATAGAATACGGCTACCTACCCAGGCAATATGAAGATTTTATTTGTAGAACCTGCCATTTTCCTTAGTGCATTTGCTATGACTTTGACTGGTCCGCTGACAACGCAATATGTTTATCGGAGAATATGGGAAGAAACTGGCAACTACACGTTTTCATCTGATAGCAATATTTCTGAGTGTGAAAAAAACAAAAGCAGTCCAATTTTTGCATTCCAGGAGGTAAGAAATTACAATATCCATAGTATTTTTTTAAAAAGGGAATGTGTACAGGGCTTTTGAGTCGGAGGACCCTGAACTCGTCATCCATTGCTCTCTCTAGGGCAGCCATCAAAGTCCTAAATCCCAAACCTAATGGCCTTTACTGGGATCTCACCCCATTTGAAGTTTCCTGACACCTTTCAAATCTGCCTCTTCTTAAAAGACCCTCCTCCTCTGCGACACTCGCTCTTCTCCTTTCTCTTGGAAAATGTCACCACAGTGTCATCTCCTCTGTGGCTGTCTCCTTCCTTTGTCCAAAAAAAAAAAAAAAAAAGTCTGAAAATTGGGGGCAGGGCAGGTTGGAATGGGCTACTTGGTGGACAGGGGTGGCTGAAACAAGGGAGAGAGAGAAACATCTCTCTCTCCCTTGCTCTCTTCTTCCCCAATCCTTTTACTGTTTCCGCATGTCCCAGTTTTCAGGGACTCTAGAAAGTGGCCCATCACTGAGATTGTGGGACAGTGTCTGTCATAGGGTAGGGTGAAGGAGCGTTTATTGTTTGGTGGTGGTGTCGTGTCAAATCAGCTTTGGCTGTCACATGTTAAGGAGCAGCTGTGTGGGGACATCTGGAGTGCGGAGTATTCCCCTCTTGACACCAAAAGTGTTTAGCCAGATATTAAGGAGGCTTTCTTCTTCCCTCTCCAGCCACCTCCCCAATTTTTGGTGTGTAGAACAGGATGCACTTCACCATTCTCCTGGTCCCTTGGGCAGTTTTTGACAAAAGTCTACCATTTCAAAATGCAAAGAGATAGTATCCAGGGTTGGAAATGTTTTTTGTTTTTTTTTTTTTCTTACAATGCCTCAAAAACAAATCACACCTGTAAACTCTAAACTCTTCTTCTTGGGGATATTTTGTGATTGTAAAGGAGTGGTGCTGCCTTCCCAGTGAAAGAGAATGAGTTAAAAGGAATTGAGTCACCTCCTGCTGGCTCTGTGAGTCTCTGTGACTGGGAGAAGAGCCTGAGAAGGAGGAAATGGCAAATCGCCCTAGAGGCAAGATTCTAGCACTTCCCGAGGTGTCAGGTGGAACCTTGCTGGGGTGAGGCTAGGCAATTTGGCACAACCCCTAATCTTACTCATTTCCTCATTCCCATGGGAAATGTTTTCTTGGAAGTGATTATTTCTGAACAGCCTGGAAGACATTAAGGTTCTGGCACAGAACACATTATCCTGTGGTGACAAGGATAGGCAAAATGGCTCTGAACCTGAGAAGCCCAGAGTCTCTCTAGGTTGAGAAAAACACATAAACAGAAAAGAGTTTAACAAATCCTCTTAGTTTCAAAGTTGGGGTCCTGCGGTAGGGATGCTCTTCAGATTTCGGCTTTGGAGACGTTTGTTAGTATACATACTTGAATCCCATCCTGGAACCTCTCACACAGTGTTTTTTAACCTTGACTGGACGTTGGAATCACCTGAAGTGTTTTTTGTTTATTATGTATTTATGCATGTATGGTACTTTTTGAGACAGGGTCTCATTCTGCTGCCCACGCTGGAGTGGAGTGGTGTGGTGATAGCTCTCTGCAACTTTGAACTCTAGGCTCAAGTGATCCTCTCACCTCAGCCTCTTGAGTAGCTGGGACTATAGGCCCTTGCCACTACACTCAGCTAATTTTAAATTTTTTTTTTTTTTTTTTTTTTGTAGAGACAGGGTCTTGCTCTGTTTCCCAGGCTGGCCTTGAACTCCTGGCCTCAAGTGAGCCTCCTGCCTGGGCCTTTCAAAGTGTTGGGATTACAGGCGTGAGCCACCGTGCCCGGCATTATTTTTTTTTTTAATTGACAAATAATCATTGTACATATTCATGGAGCATACAGTAGTGTTTTGATACATACAATGTATAGTGATCAGATCAGGCTAATTAGCATATCCATCAGCTCAAACATCTCTCATTTCTTTGTGTTGGGAACATTCAGTATCCTCCTTCTTGCTCTTTGAAACTACATAATGTATTACTGTTAACTGCAGTCACCCTGTGGTGCTACAGAACACTGTAACTTACTCCTCCTGTCTAGCTTAATTTAGTATCTTTTTTTTTTTTTTTTTTTTTTTTGAGACGGAGTCTCGCTCTGTCGCCCAAGCTGGAGTGCAGTGGCGCGATCTCAGCTCACTGCAAGCTCCACCTCCCGGGTTCACGCCATTCTCCTGCCTCAGCCTCCCAAGTAGCTGGGACTACAGACGCTGCCACCTCGCCCAGCTAGTTTTTTGTATTTTTTTAGGAGAGACGGGGTTTCACCGTGTTCGCCAGGATGGTCTCGATCTCGTGACCTCGTGATCCGCCCGTCTCGGCCTCCCAAAGTGCTGGGATTACAGGCTTGAGCCACCGCGCCCGGCCTTAATTTTGTATCTTTTAACAACTCTCTTCTTATAGGCTCTTCAACTTCTGTGTTTGATTCTGTGCTTTCTTTCAGCTGACCCCTAGGAGCAGGCCCCCTGGTTGCAGTGGGAGGGACCTGGGAGGAGAGGACTAGAATGTCTGGGAAAGTCTGCTGCTCTTGCCCTCTTGGAGTGAGGGAAGACAGGCCTTGGTCCAGCCAGCTTGGTGGCTTCTGCAACCGTACAGGTGGCAAGTGTTGGCCCACCTCCAGCCTGGCCCAGCTGCTGACAGCCCTCTATTGCCCAGAGCAGTGGTCTCATGTCAAAGATTTTAGCCAAATTTTCAAATGGACTTTTTCATTTATTGTTTCTTAATTGGATTAATATTCAAGAGAACCTGCTATTCTGGATCCCTTCCCTTAAAGTTGGTGCTCTTAGACCTCCGGGAACCAGAAACCACCCCTACCCTCACCCTGCCACCCATGCTGGAGTGGTGGCCTACACCCCATTTGCTCCTTAGGACAAAGGAACATTTTTATTTCCCAGGAGGCACCACCATTGCCTTCAGTGATTCATTCAACGACTAAAAACGGTTTAAATCTGTTTTTTTAAATCAGCTTAGCATTTCCCAGTGTACAAATGGTACACACTTTATATTGACTTTGGAAAATACAGAGAAATGGCAAGCAAAAAATGTTTTAAGATCATGCAAAATTCCTTCCATCAAATAACTAGTGTAATGATTGATACATCTTCCAATCTGTGTGTGTATGTCATCTGTCATTGTCATTTTGGTCCTTGGAAGTTGAGTTTATCTTACTCCTCAGGTCATGACATACTACCACCTTTATTTACTTTTTATTTTTATTTATTTGAGATGGAGTCTCACTCTGTCACCCAGGCTGGAGTGCAATGGCACAATCTCAGCTCACTGCAACCTCTGCCTCCCGGGTTCAAGCAATTCTTCTGCCTTAGCCTCCCGAGTAGCTGAGACTACAGGCACCTACTACCACACCCGGCTAATTTTTGTATTTTCAATAGAGATGGGGTTTTGCCCTGTTGGCCAGGCTGGTCTCAAACTCCTGACCTCAAGTGATCCGCCCACCTCGGCCTCCCAAAGTGCTGGGATTACAGACGTGAACCACCGCGCCTGGTCTATTTTTTTTTTTTTTTTTTTTTTAGAGACAGGGTCTCACTATGTTGCCCAGGCTGGTCTCAAATTCCTGGGCACAAGCGATGCTCCCACCTCGGCCTCCCACAGTGCTGGGATTATAAGCATAAGCCACCACACTCAGCCATGGCACGCTACCATCTGTAGACAGTGTAAGGCTCCTCTTTCAATTTTATATTATTTTAAATGTTCTTTTATTTATTTATTTATTTATTTATTTATTTATTTATTT
>NW_016813480.1:1180195-1183106 GCF_001698545.2 Rhinopithecus bieti
GTTAGCCAGGATGGTCTCGATCTCCTGACCTCGTGATCCACCCGTCTCGGCCTCCCAAAGTGCTGGGATTACAGGCTTGAGCCACCGCGCCCGGCTGTTCTTTTATTTAGTAAATGAAGGAATATGTTTCCCATTAATCTATCTGTGAAGACATAGGTTTAAAAAAAAGGGCAACAGCCAAGCTCTCCCTAAATAAAGGTTAATTTTTTTTAAATTTTGTTGTATTTTTTGGTACAGACAAGAGTTTTACCATGTTGGCCAAGCTCGTCTCAAACTCCTGACCTCAAGTGATCCTCCTGCCTCGGTCTCCCAAAATATGAGAATTACAGGCATGAGCCACCACGCCCAGCCAAAATCTGAAACTTTTTGATCACCACATTTTACCAGAGTGTAAAATTCCACACACAAGTACTCAGTGGCAACTGTTTTATGCACAAATTGTTTAAAATGTTGTATAAAATTACCTTCAGGCTATATGTATGAGGTACCTATGAAACATAAATGAACCTTCTGTTTAAATGTGAGTCCCATCCACAAGATATCTCCTTATATCCCAAAGTCTGAAAAAATCCAAAATCCGAAACACTTCTGGTGTCAAGCATTTCATATAAGGGATACTCAGTCTGTATTGCTTTGTAAACTGGATGAAAATGTAAGCTGTATTAGTCCTGCCCATGCACTAGAGATTCCTCATCCATAACCTATTGGCCACAGGGCAAAAAGCATGCACCATGATACTTGTATGCACATTGTGTAAACTACTGTAAACACATTTCTTTTTATTTCTTTGCAGGAAGTTCAGAAAAAAGTGTCACGTTTTAATCTGCAGATGGACATAAGTGGATTAATTCCTGGTCTGGTGTCTACATTCATACTTCTGTCTATTAGTGATCACTACGGGCGAAAATTCCCTATGATTTTGTCTTCCGTTGGTGCTCTTGCAACCAGTGTTTGGCTCTGTTTGCTTTGCTATTTTGCCTTTCCATTCCAGCTTTTGATTGCATCTACCTTCGTTGGTGCATTTTGTGGCAATTATACCACATTTTGGGGAGCCTGCTTTGCTTATATAGTTGATCAGTGTAAAGAACACAAACAAAAAACAATTCGAATAGCTATCATTGACTTTCTAGTTGGACTTGTTACTGGACTAACAGGACTGCTATCTGGCTATTTTATTAGAGGGCTAGGTTTTGGGTGGTCGTTTCTAATTATTGCTGTTTCTCTTGCTGTTAATTTGATCTATATTTTATTTTTTCTTGGTGATCCAGTGAAAGAGTTTTCATCTCAGAATGTTACTATGTCATGTAGTGAAGGCTTCAAAAACCTATTTTACCGAACTTACATGCTTTTAAAATGCTTCCAGTAAGAGACGATTTTACTCTGTTTGTTACTTTTACAATGATCACTTATTTTTTTGTGGTAATTGGCATTTCCCCAATTTTTATCCTTTATGAATTGGATTCACCACTCTGCTGGAATGAAGTTTTTATAGGTTATGGATCAGCTTTGAATAGTGCCTCTTTTTTGACTAGTTTTCTAGGAATATGGCTTTTTTCTTATTGTATGGAGGATATTCATATGGCCTTCATTGGGATTTTTACCACGATGACAGGAATGGCTATGACCGCCTTTGCCAAGACAACACTGATGATGTTTTTAGGTGAGTTCCAAGTGTAGCTTTAGAACTATGTATTTGATATTCATATAAAATGATTATTGTCTACTGGGGGAGAAACTTTAATATAAAGCCCTCTATTTAAGCCATTCTAGTGCAATTAAAGGGCAATAGCTAGTTTGCCAGACGTCAATAAGCTGAAAGCCAAATTTGCTTTTAAAAATTTAATTCACTGAATAACCACATTTCCCAAATTTGTATATTTGCCACAAAATTGTTTTCAGGAACGTTCTTGTTATGAGTCAATTCTTCAATATAGCTTTCACTAAAGTGAACATTTCTTAAAATGCTACTAAGAAGACTACTTTCCATAAAAATATTTAGGGCAATGATATAAGGTATACTAAAATACAAGACAAAAAATTATGTCAATTTAATATAATCAAGAAGAAATTTTTTAAAGACAGGTTTTGCAAATTGATCTTTCCACAAATTGGCCATTTCATAAATTGATTTTTGATGAATTGCTGGTTGGCAAATTAGCCTGCTTCCTTAACTACCTACCTCATAACGGTTTTTGCAGGATTCGAGTGAGACACTGCATTGGAAAAGGCTATGGAACTATAAAATGAGACTCTGGGAAAGGTCCAGTTTACTCTTTCCTCTAATAAAGGTGTTAACCCCTGATTATCTTGCAGGGAAGCAGTGTCACCAAACAGAATTGGGCCCAGCTTCCATCTATAGTCCTAGATGGTCTTGGACAAGTTACTGAACTACTCTCAGCCCTAATTTTCTCATCTGTAAAATGGGCACGGTACTACCTAATTTAGAGGATTACAGTGAATATTAGGTAGCTGTCAAGCACTCGCTTAGCACAATCCCTACCATTCAATAATGGCCAGTTTTCTCCCTGTCCCCTAAGAGCTGCCAAGGCCAAGTAAGTTAACCTATGTGAAAACGCTTTGAGAACTGTAAAGTGATCTGCTAATGTCATATTTTCATATTTTACTATTTTGTGATGTAATTAAAACTACTGACTATTAAGGGTCATAACTGAAGACCAGAGGTAATTTGTGTTTGTGAAGTTATTCTGCCACAAAGATGAACAGGCAAGATGATAAAGAACCAGTTTACCAATAAATGAATCAATATAATAAAGATATGCTAACGCTGAGAGTGCCAAGTCTAAAAAAAGCACAAACAAAAACGAATTCGCAGTCACAAATTGCTAAATAAGAGGTTAATACATAATCAGGAAAATAAGCAGACCCGTCTTTTTTTTTTTTTTTTTTTTTT
>NW_016813480.1:1183327-1203225 GCF_001698545.2 Rhinopithecus bieti
TTTTTTTTTTTTTTGAGACAGAGTCTCACTCTGTCACGAGGCTGAAGTGCAGTGGTGCGATCTGGGCTCACTGCAACCTCTGCCTCCCAGGTTCAAGCGATTCTCCTGCCTCAGCCTCCCAAGTAGCTGGGATTACAGACATGTGCCACCACGCCTGGCTAATTTGGTATTTTCAGTAGAGACAGGGTTTCTCCATGTTAGTGAGGCTGGTCTCGAATTCCCGAACTCAGGTGATCCAACTGCCGCAGCCTCCCAAAGTGCTGGGATTACAGGCATGAGCCACTGAGCCCGGCCAGCAGATCAGTCTTAATCGGCAGATTATATAAATAGATCTAGACCTAAAAACTACATGGTCTCTTGTTCTTTGTACTGGAATAGGAATTCTCAAGTAAATTAACCTTAAACTGACCTGTCCATAGTCTACTTTAATTCATCAAACAGAGTTCTACAATTAATTCATTCAATTTTTAGATACAATGAGTTAGGATGCTTGTAGAAAAGGAAATATTTAGACAGAGTGAAAGTGAGTGTTTCCTGTTTTAAATTGGCCGTTAGCTTTCAGAATCAGCCAGTGATTTTGAGTCTTTTCTCTCACAGCCAGGGTGCCCTTCCTTTTCACTGCTGTGCCATTCTCTGTTCTCCGGTCCATGTTGTCAAAAGTGGTTCATTCGACTGAACAAGGTGAGTTTAATTTGCTTAAGAAATATGAATCTACCATCTTTACAAACTCAAATCTGTGTACAGTGTTTAATGCTTCAGAATATTCTACAACCCTTTTTATGCACGGATCTCCTTTTGAATCAAGTGGTAAGCTCTGTGAGGAAAAGGCTTACAGTCTTGTAAGGGAGCCCCTGCCTAGGGTCTTGTACTTCAGAGAGCTCGCCGGGCTCTGGGCCGTGCCCCGCCCTAAGAAGAAAGGAGACCTCAGCGCCAGGTGGGAGATGCCCACTGGGAGCTCACCCCATCTCCTTCCTTCTAGACTGAACTCTGCCCCACCTGGATCCCTGTAATTCCCAGCCCAGACAGTTCTGGGCTCATGTCCAGTAAGGGCCTGGATGATCCTCTTCCTCAGCCACCTTCTCCTGAGGGTGGACGGTGCCCAGTGTGCTCACCTGTAGACCAAGCAAGGAGCCAAGGGGCGACTCCTTATAGAGGGTCTGGCTGGACCTTGGAATCGCAGGATGGGGGTGCTCTACACCCACATGTAAATGACCCTTTCTGAGTAGGGTGGTGCAAGGGGTAGAGCAGAATGGGGGTGGGCTCCAGCTGGGCACCAAGGGCTGAGGGCCGGTTCACCCTGGGCCACCCTGTTCCTACATGGAACTCTGAAAACATCTGAGAAGCCTAAGTGTGTGCTGGTCTTCTAGATCATTCATTACAAAGGGATATTTTTCACAGTACAAAGGCATAATATATTTTAGTGAACAGTTTGTTAGCCAGATTTCAAATAACTTTAAAATCCTTGGAATATAATATAGAGGCCTCTAGTCATGTTCTTACACTGGCCCCTACAAATGTCACAGCTGGGCCTGACTCAGAGTCCTGGCAGAAAACGTGGTCCCACTCAGCTGGTTCAATCAAGCGACTTTCATGAAGGCCATCATAAAGAGTGAGCACTGTCAGGGCAGCCAGAGAGATGCCCCAGATAGGAAGCAGAGAATAAACACCTTAACCTTTCCCCCGTTTCACCCTTTTAACCAAGTGCAGTGGGAACTCAGGCCAGCAAGAAAGTCCAAGTCATACAATCTGTGGGGTCAGCCTCCCAAGCACAGAGCAGGGCACACAAAGTCAAACAGTTGAAGGGGTGGGCAGAGAATAACCAGGATGCAGCAAAGACAAAAATTAAATTTTCAGTGAGAACTAGTTACTAGTTAGATATCAGGCATATGGGGTTGTCCTCCTTCCCTTTTGTATCGTATGAATCTTATTAGACATTGGCACTTTCTTTAATGTCATATCTTAGCCTGGTGCTGTGAATGTACTTATTTGATTTATGAATAATTCATAATTATGCTACCGTATTTCTACCCATTTAGTCAACACTGGAGAAGACTACATAATTCAATAAATTAAAAATACGCTCTCTTTCTTTCTTTTTTTTTTTGAGATGGAGTTTTGCTCTTGTTGTCTAGGCTGAGGTGCAATGGTGCGATCTCGGCTCACTGTGACCTCCACCTCCTGGGTTCAAGCAATTCTCCTGCCTCAGCCTCCTGAGTAGCTGGGATTACAGGTTCCTACCACCAGGCTTGGCTAATTTTTGTGTTTTTAGTAGATACGGGGTTTCACCATGTTGGCCAGGCTGGTCTTGAACTCCTGACCTCAGGTGATCGGCCCACCTTAGCCTCCCAAAGTGCTGGGATTACAGGCATGAGCCACCATGCCCGGCCTCTTATTTTACACTCATAAGATGAAGCTTTATATTCACGCATTTGTTTATAGATGATGTGATGATGATTACTTTGAAAACCACTAAAGAATGGGAAAATTTATATAAACTATGTAAAAATCTATCTGCTTCTTTGGATTATGCAATAGTTTCTTAGATATGACACCAAAAGCACAACAACAAAGGAAAACATTGATAGATTAGACTTCATCCAAAAATTTCATTCAGAGTTTGTCCTTTGAAAAATTCTTATGTTTCAAAAGACAACATCAAGAAAGTGAGGCCGGGCGCAGTGGCTCACACCTGTAATCCCAGCAGTTTGGAAGGGCAAGGTGGGTTCATCACCCGAGGTCAGGAGTTCGAGACTAGTCTGACCAACATGGTGAAACCCCGTCTCTACTAAAAATATGGAAAGGAAAGGAAAGGAAAAGGAAAAGGGAAAAGGGAAAAGGAAAAGAGAGGAGAGGGGTGGGGAGGGGAGGGGAGAGGAGAGGAGAGAGGAGAGGACAGAAGGAAGGAACGAGAGAAAGGGCAACCAAGAACCCACAGAATGGGAGAAGATACTTGCAAATTATATTTGTCTGATCAGGAACTCGTATGCAGCATATTTAAGAACTGTTAAAATTCAACAACAAAAAGACAGCTCAATTTAAAAATGGGCAAAGGATTTGAATAGAAGATATACAAATGACCGATAAGCACATGAAAATGTTGGATATCATTAGCCATCAGGGAAATGCAAAGCAAAACCACAGAGTGAGACCCACTGGGGTGGCAAAATAAAATAGGCCATAGCAAGTGTTGATGAGGATGTGGAGAAATTGGAGCCCTCATACACGGCAAGTGGGAACGTAAAATGGTGCAGCAGCTGTGCAAAGCAGTTTGGCGGTTCCTCAGAAAGTTGGTTGCCTTATGATTCAGCAGTCCCTCCGCTACTTACATACCACAAGAAGTGAAAGCATATGTCCACACAAAATCTTGTTCATGGCAGCAGTATTCATAATAGCCAAAAAGTGAAACCTAGCAAATGTTCATGAACTGATAAATGGATAAACAAAATGTGGTTTATCCATCCAGCAAACTGCTCTTCTGCAATAAAAAGAAATATCATTCTGTTACATGCCATAACATGGATGAACTATGAAATGATTATGCAAAATTTAAGAAGCCAGTCACAAAAGGCCACATATTGTCATTTAAATACGATTCTGTTTACGTGAAATGTGCAGATTAGGCAAATCCATAGAGACAGAAATTCGATTAGGGCTTGACTGCGGCTGGGGAAGGGGAATGACTACTGGGTATACAGTTTCTCTTTTTTTTTTTTTTTTTTTTTGAGACGGAGTCTGGCTCTGTCACCCAGGCTGGAGTGCAGTGGCTGGATCTCAGCTCACTGCAAACTCCACCTCCCAGGTTTACACCATTCTCCTGCCTCAGCCTCCCGAGTAGCTGGGACTACAGGCGCCCGCCACCTCACCCGGCTAGTTTTTTGTATCTTTTAGTAGAGACGGGGTTTCACTGTGTTAGCCAGGATGGTCTCAATCTCCTGACATCGTGATCCACCCGTCTCGGCCTCCCAAAGCGCTAGGATTTCAGGCTTGAGCCACCGCGCCCGGCTTGGGTATACGGTTTCTTTTGGGGCTGATGAAAATGTTCCACAGATCGTGGTGATGGTTGCACAACTCTGTAACATACTAAGAACCACTGAATTGCAGACTTTAAAAGGGTGAGTTTTGTGGGATGTTAATTATATCTCAATAAAGCTGTTGGGAAAAAAAATTTACCTGCTTTGATTTAGAGCTAAAATAGAGGTGTCAAGTGTAAAGTTTATTTTGTTTATATTTGGTTTAGTTTACAAAGGCTTTTAAAAAGTCATCTCCGCCAGGTGCAGTGGCTCACACCTATAATCCCAGCACTTTAGGAGGCCGAGGTGGGAGGATCACTTGAGGCCAGGAGTTCAAGAGCAGCGTGGGCAACAGAGGGAGACTCTATCTCTATGAAAAATAAAAATAAAAAAGTCATATCATACTGTTAAATACAGTAATATTTTAAAATGTTTACATTTTGGCATTTCTTATTCTGAATTCCGGTAACTGTGAATTGTGACTTCATTATTCTGGGATACTTATTTTGTTCTTAACTGCAAACTAAACAATCTTTTGGATGATGCCAACATTTCTATAACTAAATGTATTCCCATCCTTCATTATTATTTACATTGGCCATTTTTGTGAAAATATTAGGCACTTTAAATAATGAGAGGAGTGGGGAAATACTGCCGAAGTTTTCAGGAGCCTCTCATTGTTTCTATTATCTTAAATAAGAAAGATAAGAAAATGGAATTCTGGTAATTATTTTGAAATCTATCTCTGCACCACTGTGAACTCATAGCTGAAGCTGCCTTGGACTATTTTACCTGGGTATCACCCATATACTCCTTGTGATTATAAATTGGGATACAGTAAAACAGACTTGATTTTTGAGGTCTATTCCATTTAAAACAAAAAAAAAAACAAAAAAAAAAACAGAATTTAGAAGATGAACTCAGTTGGACTTATCCTTTAATCCTGTTTTGTCTCTGGCAACTATTAAACAAGTTGAACTGCTCAGAGAAGTTGGGCAATAAGCTAACGCTACTTCATAATAGTGTGGTTCCATCAGAACAGATGGTGCAGTGTCTGACCTATTTCCCATCAAGAATAGATTAAAACCCTTACATAATAGAACTAGTGCTGTGCAGTCTGTTTTCCATAGCACTATTCCTGGCTGCAGCAAGAGATCAGAAATAAAAGAAAATAATGTAGCTAGACAAGTAGAAGAGCATCCTTCCAATTAAACTGACTTAATGTATTATCATAAATCATGGAGGCAGTAAGTCTGCATGCTACTTGACTGGTAAGTGGGATCCTGAATTAAGCTTTTATTCATTCATTTGACAAATATTTATTAAATGCCTGCCATGCACCAGAACAGCTGAGCCCTAGGGATACAGCTGTGAGCAAGGCAGATCAACAAAGCTTTCATTTTAGTCAAAAGAAGACACATAAGTGATCACATGATATTTCGCAGAGATAGATGCATGTTTTATGAAGGTATGTCCTATCACTCGGTGAATAATTTGAAGCAACATATGAGAATATGTGCAATAAAATGAAAAAGTTTAAATAGATAAAAATCAATACACAGTCTAAAAAATCAAGACCATGGGGAAAATTAGAATATAGACATAAACCATATCTAATTTTGAAAGATAACCCTCAAGCTTCGCCTTTTCCTTCCTATCAGTCCAAGCAAACACAATTATTTACATGATGTATATTGTCAATAAGAAAAATGCATTGCAGTTTATCATGGAAAAGTAAACTTGGCAAAGTGGAGAACAAGCATAGTGGCTTGTTGACAAAATCTGCAGAAAGCAGAAGATACATATATAGGAACTGAGACCAAGAAAGCCAGATCAAGCTGACTGAAAGTGGTCATGAAATTTTATATCTGGTGATGAGCAATTTGACAAAGAGGAAGAAAAGCACATGAAGATGGTCAGGCTGTGTTTGGGAGGTTTAACTCTTCAGTTGACATGGTCTTGGATTCCAGACAGAACTAAACCTAGGTAGAACACTGTCTATTTCTGATTGTGAGCTTGTACTGACCATGCAGACTTCATGAACAATGCTGAGTGACCTACCCTTGACCAGCTTTGGTGTATAGCAAGTGTGACCGTGGCAGAATCCCCATTCTTCATCTTGTAAGGCACCTTAGGGCAGAGGCAGTTGCAAGCAATAAGGTGGAAACATGCGTTTTCAAGAATCACTTAACATTAAACTGTGGCATATACCTTCACTAGAGCATAGGATGGTTAATTTGATGAGTCAAACATGTGAATCTAGTGGTGATGGAATTTTTTGGTCACATTGAAGAGAGGGATAAAATTCCAATTGCAGAATGTATGATAAGAATCTCCTCTCTTTGCCTGCAGCTGTCACTTTTGCCAGACTGAGGAGCAGATAAGGTTTTCTTTACCTTTCAAAAGGCTCTTGCAGGAAGCATTGCTTGTTAGGAGCCATCCTGCGCTTTCAGGCGTCACAGATTAGCATGGGGACAGGGACCGAGGGTGGGAGACAGCATCTTGAAGAGTCGGGGTAGGTGTGGCTTTGCCTGGGGCTGTGGCAGAGAGGAGAGACCTGCAGTTTTCAAAAGAGTCAGCTGCATTGTCTTTTTAGCTTTGCCCTGTGGTCACTGGAACTCAGCTATCTGGAGTTTTCAACATCTCTCACATCAGGTCCAAGGAGAACCTTTGCCTTAGTCTCCTCAGCTGCAGAATAGGCTGCTGACTTCCTAGGGGCTTTGAGGGAATAACGTGCATTTCATTCACCAAGCAGTGCCCTCATGTTTACTGTTTTCAATGAATAACAGTTGTCTTCGTTAGTTTGTGTTTGTTGTTTTGTAATTCTGCCTTTTCTTTTTCTCCCTCTATACCCCTGCCCCAAACAGGTACCCTGTTTGCTTGTATTGCTTTCTTAGAAACACTTGGAGGAGTCACTGCAGTTTCTACTTTTAATGGAATTTACTCAGTCACTGTTGCTTGGTATCCTGGCTTCACTTTCCTGCTGTCTGCTGGTCTGTTACTACTTCCAGCCATCAGTCTATGGTACGTCATTATTTTTAATCATTTTATCAAAGGGTATATGGATTAAGTGAATTCCCTAACCTCACCAGTAAAATTACATAGATCTGTTGAAATTTTGCCTCAGAATGTGCTTTTCTCAAGAACTTTTAGACATGAAGTGCTCGCTTCAGCAGCATATATACAAAATTGGAATGATACAGTGAAGATTAGCATGCTCCCTGTGCAAGGATGGCATGAAAATTCATGAAGTGTTTCATATTTTAATAAAATAAATTGTTTTAATTAAAAAAAGAGAGCTGGTCATGGTGGTGCATGCCTGAAGTCCCAGCTACTCAGGAGACTGAGGCGGGAAGATCATTTTGAGCCCAGGTGTTTGAGACCAGCCTGGACAACATAGCAAGACCCCCATGTCATTAAAATAAATAAAAATATGTGAAAGCATCTGTCAACAATTTTGGGAGACTTAGGAAGAAAAAGAGAGTGACATGCGTAAAGAACTCAAAGAAAGACTGTGTTCATTATAACTCCCTGCCTTTAAACCATTGATTAAATTAGCATCTAAGATTAGAGATGTATACCTTAAACTATGATTCCCAGAGTACAATATCCCCTGATGGTCAAATATTGCTGTAATTAGATTGACTTTCACGTGGATTCTTGTATAAATGACAAAAGCAGATTGGATGTGCTGACTATTGAGTTCTCTTTCCAGAGGTGGCTTGTTTAATGACTTTGTCTGTTTTAATGACTTGTTTAAACTTCTGTTTAAATGTTTTTAAATTTAAATATTCAAATTAAAGAAGCACAAAATTCCATTTATGAATAGTACATATAATGGATAGATCAGAAGCATAAATATAAAAGCAATATTTATGCCTTCTTTTTGCTTTCTATTTAACAAAAAGTGTGAGCTGGCTAGATGAATGATTGCTGAAATGTCCAAGCAAATTTATTTGACACATTAATGAAGAGCTCATTAATCTGTTTCTGCTGAGCCCTGTGCATTTCATGTGACTGATAACATAGCACAGTGATGCGAATCAAGGCAGTGGGGGCACAAGAAGCCAGGCCTTCTCTGCTTTCTCCTAAGCACTTCGGGGTGAGGCTCTGAGTTAGGGAGGAAAGTAGCTATAAGCACAGGTGTTAAGCATCCTGCCAAGATGGCAAACTCCTGAACTGGCCGGCTCATGTCTTACTCATAGTAGGAGCTTAGTACTTATTGTTTCTTTCTTTTTTTTTTTTTTTTTTTGAGACGGAGTCTCGCTCTGTGGCCGGGGCGGGAGTGCAATGGCCTAATCTCAGCTCACTGCAAGCTCCGCCTCCCAGGTTTACGCCATTCTCCTGCCTCAGCCTCCCAAGTAGCTGGGACTACAGGCGCCCGCCACCTCGCCCTGATAGTTTTTTGTATTTTTTAGTAGAGACGGGGTTTCACCGTGTTAGCCAGGATGGTCTCGATCTCCTGACCTCGTGATCCGCCCGTCTCGGCCTCCCAGAGTGCTGGGATTACAGGCTTGAGCCACCGCGCCCAGCCGCTTATTGTTTCTACTGAATTCTGATACCTAGATCTGTGTCAGACAGAGAACAACAGTATTTGCAGTTCCTCTAATTTTGATGAAAAGTTTTTTATACTAGTTATCTTTTTTAAAAAGAGACTATTCATCTATTGAATTAACAAAATTACCAATACATACTGCGCTGGTGAGCACATGAGACAACTGATCTTACACATTGTTGATAATAGTGCTATTCAGCTGTATCATAAAGCAATTCATGAATGTATCAAAAGCTCTTTTTTCAAAGTTCATAGTGATTGATCCAGCAATTCCTTTTGGAAACATACTCTAAAGAAGTAATCAGTAATGTTGTCAAAAATTAATATATAAAAACGTTAATTATAGCAAAAAAATTTTAAATGACCAAACTGTCAAACAGTGGGAGAATGTTTAAGTAAATGATGGTACAGCCATTTCATGAAAAATAACTAATAAGAATTGTAGCGGGCACCGTGGCTCATGCCTGTAACCCCAGCACTTTGGGAGGTTGAGGCAGGAGGACTACTTGAGGCCAGGAGTTCAAGACCAATCTGGGCAACATAGTGAGACTCCCATCTTTACCCAAAAAAAAAGATTTTTTTTAAAAGTAGGAAAATAAAATTTAAATTAAAGAAAAGAATTGCATACATGGTGAGTAGAATAATAGGTAATTCTAATTTTAGTCTTCATATATTTATAAATTCTGTTATAACAAATAGATAAAATGCAGTTGTCCTTTTAATAATAAGGTAAATGTAGATGGGCTTCTGAGATTTTTTTTTAACCCTACACTGCTCAATATTTTAAAAATCAAAATTACATGCTGTCTTACCTCCAAAGTTTCTGGGCTTCAGTTACAGCTATCGAACAGGAACTTCCTTAATAGCTTTAGTTATAACTAGTTTATGGGGACTACACAGAGTTAACAATGGGACAGATGGGATATCTTAGGGGTCTAGAAGATTAAAAAATCATGTAGTTTTTAAATTATTTTAAGAACACCATGCATGAATCAGCTGGATTCAAAATACCAGGGTGCTCCTCCTAATCATTTGCATAGTTTATTAAAAGCTTTATAACTGGGAAAAAAGTTGGAAAACAGATTACTTATTTATGTATTGTCTTAATCTCAACTCTAAAATGTCTTGTTTCCTTTTATAGTGTTGTCAAGTGTATCAGCTGGAATGAGGGAAGCTATGAACTTCTTATACAAGAAGAATCCAGTGAAGACAATAGAAGTTAATTCAATCCAGTTAATTCAATAGAAGAATCCAGTGAAGAATGCTTCAGACAGATGACTGTGATTTAAACAAACAAACAAAAATCTATGAATGCACATATCACATACTGTGACTTCTGAAGACTATAAATGAATTCCACAATCAGTGCTTCACTGAGAACCCATTTGACGTATCTTTTCTCCTAAACTGGACAGTCAGAGAGACAGCTCCGGGCTTTAGCTTCTTGCGGTACCACACACTTTGAGCACTTTGTGCATATCATGCAATATACTTGCAATACACAGAACAAATCTCAAATATGCCTCACTTTTGGATACAGAAGAGAAACATTAAAACTTAAGGGTGTAAAGTGGGATCAAGAAACTTGATAAGGTCAAAAGCAATAATCTCCCTGACATATTCCAGGCTCTTACACTGAGACCAAAGAGAAATCTTTACCTTAGTTTCTTCATCAGCAGAATGGGTTTCTGGCCTCTCTCAGGGATTTTTGAAGGCATAATGAAAATTACAATGAATCACTCATTGGGAGGAAAATAATGATATAAGTTTCAAATATGTGTAATTTTACCTATACTTGGTAATGCTTGGTTTGCTAGAGCCTGTTAAGCTGCTATTGATAGTCAGAGCTTATATACTGTGACTTCTGAAGACTGTACACGAATTCCACAATCAGTGCTTCACTGATACAAAATCCTTAAAAGGGAGGCACTTTAAAGAATATGTATTTTTCTCTTTTCTTAGTATGTTTCATCAGTGACAGGCATGATAATGTTTCTAATGTAATGGGTAGTTGGGAAAAATAGATTATAAATAAAATTGCTCTAAAGAAGCTAAAAACTGAATGAACATTGCTGCTTCTGCATAGCAGCCTTCTTGACATCCCTTCTTACTCCCCAGTCCCTACAGGGCTTCCATAGCTCTTTGTGCGTACTTCAATCCCAGCGTTTTCCATCAACTTGTAATTGTTTCTGCTACCTGACAGTCATCGCCTTGAGTACTGGGACAACCTTTGATTACTCATATCCTCAATAAATGTTTGTTGAACTAAACTAAATGACTACAAAATTTTATTTTTACTTGTAAAAATCATTTAAATCTATATATGTAACGCCTTATGAGAGTAACCACTGTTATCATGCCAATCGTTAAGCCAGCCTTGCAAACAAATTGAAAAATATGCCAGCTTATACACTTTTAAAATTGATTTACAGTATTTTCATAGGTCCTTTAATACCTCCCATTTTCTAAGTTACCATAAATAATAACACAAATGCCCTAAAGTGCAACTAAATGATTAACTTCACTGTAATCTCTTGAAAGCAGATACGATCTTTTGTTTTATAGTATTGCTTAGGACTTTAAGGAAATCAGTGATTGCTTGACTAGTGAATAGCACATTTAATATACTAGAAATACTTATTTCCAAGATCATTCCTTTTAGGTTAAGCTAGTATCTTCTGGGCTTGGGGGCCCATGTAATAACTAAGTGATTCTCAGATTGACTGATACATTTTTGTTTTCCTTCCTGTCCAAGGTTCTTCCCAAACCAAAAGAAAAAGCATCTTACAGTTTATAAAGTAGATATTCATTCTCCTCATTTTACGGAAGAGGAAGGTAAGTCTCACAGAGATTTGGCTTGACCGCGGTTATTCACTGCCTATCAGTATTACCCATGAATGGACTTGACCCCTACTGACGTTCTTCATAGCTAGGGTTTGCAGTAACAGATTATAAACCCCAAAGGAAGAATTGCCTATGTGGAGCATGATGTATCCATCAAAAACACATTAACAAAAAAACTGTACCCAACTAACTGCCTATAATTATCTTTTCTGAGTTTAGACAAGATGGTCTATAAAGTCTCTTCCAGCTCAACACCCCATGGTTTTACACATCTCATCTGAACTGAAGAGGTACTGTGTAATACAGTTGAAGGGTTAACAGATGGTTTCTCAGTTGAGCAAAAACTCGATTTGAGAGGTAGCAAGTATATCAGGAGATTAGATTGAGGTGGCCAAGGGCAAAAATGTAGCACAAATGAACCTAGCTATCTCCAAAGTGTCTAGCCTAAGAGACAATTAGTAAATGTGGTGCTGAAGAGATGAGAGAAGCATGCAAGCTGATGGCATGGGGAACTATAGACTCAAAACAGAAATGAAAAAAAAAAAAATCTAATTTCCCATCATGTAACCCAATTATCTGAAGAAAGAATGTTAATGGAAGGACTTGTCTTTATGGAGCCCATTTAAAGATAAACCAAAGAGGAAAAAAACATGTTCCATGTTATCCAGCAGTGTACAAAGGACTTGTATCTATTAGAAATGAAGATTCTCATTATTACAGAGGACTAGTCAATGAGATTGTCCACAGCCTGCATTGCATGGCCTCAAACATCTAAATCCCTTTTCTCTACTTCCATACTCACTAAATAATTGTGTCTGGAGTTGGTTCCTTCTGGTGGGTTCACAGTCTCACTGACTTCAATAATAGAGCCACAGACCTTCACAGTGAGTGTTACAGCTCTTAAAGATGGCACGGACCCAAGGAGTGAGCAGCAGCAGGATTTACTGTGAAGACCGAAAGAACAAAGCTTCCACAGCAGGTAAGGGGACCCGAGTGGGTTGTGGCTGCTGGCTTGGGGGTGGCCAGCTTTTATGTTCTTATTTGTCCCCACCCATATCCTGCTGATTGGTCCATTTTACAGAGTGCTGATTTGTCCATTTTACAGTGTGCTGGTTGGTCCATTTTTCAGAGTGCTGATTGGTCCATTTTACAAACCTCTAGCTAGCTACAGAGCACTGATTGGTGCCTTTTCACAGAGCACTGATTGGTGCATTTTACAATCCTCTCGTAAGACAGAAAAGTTCTGTAAGTCCCCACCTGACCCAGAAAGTCCAGCTGGCTTCACCTCTCATAATCCTCTAATTACTCATTCAATGCCCAAGAATCTTGACAATAGAATAGTGTGCCCTGGGTTCAGTACTCTTTTAAAGAAATCCCTGCATATATGAGAACTATCTGAAGAATTAAAAAATAAAAATAAAATAAATTAATTAATTGGTAAAAATAAAAATCTCTGGCCTCATGTACTGGAGATTCTGCTTCAGTAGCTCTGCAGTGAGGTCTTGTAATGTATTTCTAAAACCTCCCTGGGTGACTGATACACATCCAGACATGGAAACTACTGTCCTAGATGAGTGATTTTCAACCCTAAATGCACATTAGAATAATCAGTGTTGCGGTGGGAAGAAAAATGAATACAAACACAAAGTCTTATTCTCATCCAGCAGTTCTCAACCTGCCGAGTCAAATCACCTGGGGAGCTTTTGAAACTTCCAGTGGCCTAGTCTCAGCTCAAACACATTAAATTAGAATTTCTAGGTATGAGATCCAGACAGTATTTTTTTTCAGACATTCTCCAGGTGATTCCAATAGGTGGCTAGAGTTAAGAATCACTACTCTAGGTCAAGGGCTAGAAAACATTTTCTGTAAAGGGCCTGAGAGTAAACAGTTTAGGCTTTGTGGATTATACAGTCTGTCGCACTACTTAACTTTGCCAATGTAGCACAAAGTAACCAAAGACCATACAAAAATAAATGGGCACAGCTGTGTATGATCAAGATGGGGCCTGGCCCAAATGGTTTCATTGCTAAACATTTAAGGAATAAACATATTAGTATTACCTACAGCTTTTCTAGAAAATAGAAGCAAGGAACACTTCCCAACTCATTTTATGAAGTCAGCATTACCTTCATGTAAAACCAAAGAAGTTACAAGAAAAGTAAATTATGAATTTGTATCCCTCGTAAACACAAATAAAAAATTCACAACAAAATATTAACAAATCAAGCAATATATAAAAAAGATTATCTATACTGACCAAGCGAGGTTTATCCTGTGAATGCAAGGCTGGCTCAACATTTAAAAATTACTTAATCACTATATTAACAGAATAAAGGGGAAAAAACCCACACGATCATATCAATAGATGCAGAAAAGATATTTATCAAAGTTCAACATCCATTTATGATAAAAATTCTCAAGAAACTAGGGATCAAACTGATAAAGGGCATCTATTTTATTTTTTTAAAACCTTACAGCTAATGAAACTTTATGGTAAAAGGCCTGGCTGCTTTCCTTCTAAGATTGGGAATAAGGCAAGTGTATCCAGTCTAACAACTCCTATTCAACAGCATGCTGGAAACCCTAGACATAAGGCAAGAGAAGGCGATAAAAAGGATATAGATTGGGAAGGAAAAAGTAAAACTGTTTATCTGCAAATAACATGACATAGAAAATTCTAAAGAACCTTCACTGAGATAAAGATACTACTAGAACTAGTAAATGAATTTAGCAAGGCTGTGAAATATAAAGTCGATATGTATGAATCGTTGTATTTCTGTAAACTAGCAACAAACAACTGAAAAAATTAAGGTTAAAACAAACCATTTAATAAAAGCATCAAAAAACTTAAAATACCTAGGAATAAATTTAACAAAATATGTGCAACACCTGTATGCTGAAAACTACAAAACACTGCTGAAATTAAAGAAGACCTAAATAAATGGAAAGAAATTCAAGTTGATGGATTAGAAGACTCAACATTAAGATATGAAAGTTAATACAAAATTTCTAGAAGAAAATAACAAGAAAATCTTCATAATTTTGGGTTAGGCAAAGATTTTAGATAGGACCCCAAAGATGTAAAACACATACACATAGTTTAATTGGATTTCATCTAAATTAAAATGTTCTGCTTTGAAATACACAGTTAAGAAAATAAAAAGAAGTGGGTGCAGTGGCTCACACTTGTAATCCTAGCATCCTGGGAGGCTAATGCAGACAGATGGTTCGAGCCCAGGAGTTCAAGACTAGCCTGGGCAACATGATGAAACCCCATCTCTACAAAAAATACAAAAATTAGCAGAGCGTGGTTGTGTGCACCTGTAGTCCGAGCTATATGAGAGGCTGAGGTAAGAGGATCACTTGAACCCAGGAGATCAAGGCTGCAGTGAACCAGGAATGTGCCAACCTGGACAACAGAGTGAGAACCTGTCTCAAAACCAAACAAAGAAAAAGATAAGAAAAAAGAGAAAAAAGCAAGCTAAGACTCCAGAAGATATTATACCTGACAAATGCTTAATAACCAGAATATGTTAAAAACTTTTACAAGTCAATGAGACAAACCAATTTAAAAAGAGTGTAGGGAACTGGACAAAAGATTGGAAAGGACAAGTCACACAAAAAATACAGTAATGTTCCAACACAATTAGTCATCAAGGAAACACAAATTAAAACCACAATGAGACACTATCACATATTCGCTACAGTGGCTAAAGTTTAAAAAGTGTGACAGGCCGGGCGTGGTGGCTCAAGCCTGTAATCCCAGCACTTTGGGAGGCAGAGACGGGCGGATCACGAGGTCAGGAGATCAAGACCATCCTGGCTAACACGGTGAAACCCCGTCTCTACTAAAAAATACAAAATCTAGCCGGGCGAGGTGGCGGGCGCCTGTAGTCCCAGCTACTCGGGAGGCTGAGGCAGGAGAATGGTGTAAACCCAGGAGGCGGAGCTTGCGGTGAGCTGAGATCCGGCCACTGCGCTCCAGCCTGCAAAAAAAAAAAAAAAAAGTGTGACAATACCAAGAGCTGATGACAGTGTTAAGCAAGTGGAATGCACATACACTTACCATATGATGCAGCAGCTCTCTCCTATGTCATTTGCCCCAAGACAAATGAAAACACATGTCCATACAAAGGCTTGTCTATGAATGTTTATAGATGCTTCATCTATAATAGCCCCAAACTGGAAATGACTCAAATAAACTTCAATAGATGAATAAACAAAATATAAATATCCATACAATGGAATACTACTGAGCAATAAAAAAGACAAATTACTCATATATTCAACAACATGAATAAGTTTTTAAAACATTATACAAAGCAAAAGAAACCAAATACAAAACAATTACATACTGTATGATTCTATGTACATGAAATTCTTAAAAAAAACAAAACCACAAACTAATCTACAGTGTCAGAAATGAGATGAGGGGTTGCCTGGGGCTTGGGGCAGGAGACACAGGGATTAAAAAGTGATAGGAGAGAACTTTCCGGGATGATGGACATAGTTTTTGATTGTCCATCAAAATGATGGACAATCATTTTGATTATGTCGGTTAGACAGTTATATACATTTGTCAAAATATATGAATACACCGTGTTATGTAAATTATATCTCAATAAAGTTCAAAAGATTATATTGACCCTTTTGGGAAAGACAAGTAGCAAATGAAGAGGGGATTTACATAGGCAAAGCACTCCAACATTCCTGTCCTTCAAAGTTATTTGATTTCTTTCTTCTATACTAGTGACTTTCAAAGTATGGTCCTTAGTTTAGTAGAATTACCATAACCTACAAACTTGTCAGAAATGCAGATTCTCAGGCTTCAACTCAACCCTTCCGAATCACAAACTCCAGGAGTGGGGTTCAGCAATCAGTGTTTTCAAAAGCCCTCCCATGATTCTGGTGCACACAAAAGCTTGAGAACTGATGGTCTACTCTATGTCAAGGACTTCTGGCATACCCATTTCACTTAGTGTGTGCCTGTGTTGAATCCAGTTCTACAGAGTATTAAGCCACATCCAGCTCCTTGAAATATTTGAGTCTAGAATTATTTTATTTTACATAAGGACACTATACAATATTCTAAAAGCACATTCAAAATCTATTCCTTCATTGAGTGGTGTTGAGTCAAAAAAAAAAAAATCTATTCCATCACACATACCTGAATTTCTTTTTTTTAAAATTTCTGTATCCAGCAAAACTAAACTTCATAAATGAAGGAGAAATAGTCTTTTGCTGACAAGCAAATGCTGAGGGAATTTGCCACTACCAAACCAGCACTACAAGGAATGCTAAAGGAGTTCTACATCTTGAAACAAAAGCTTGATATGCACCAAAATGGAACCTGCTGAAAGCATCAGACTCACAGGGTCTATAAAGCAGTAACACAATGAAAAAACAAAGAATCTAGGTAACAACTAATATGATAAACAGAATAGCACCTCACATCTCAATATTAACATTGAATGTAAATGGCCTAAATGCTCCACTTAAAAGATACAAAAAGGGATTTCCGGCAAGATGGCTGAATAGGAACAGCTCCAGTCTGCAGCTAACAGTGAGATCAACGCATAAGATGGGTGATTTATGCACTTCCAACTGAGGTACCTGGTTCATCTCACTGGGACTGGTTGGACAGTGGGAACAGCCCACAGAGGGCTAGCCCAAGCAGGGCGGGGCATCACCTCACCCAGGAAGCCCAAGGAGTTGGGGGATTTCCCTTTCCTAGCCAAGGGAAGCCGTGAGACACTGTATGGGGAGAAATGGTACACTTCTGCCCAGATACTGTGCTTTTCCCACGTTCTTTGGAACTGGCAGACCAGGAGATTCCCTCTAGTGCCTGGCTCGGTGGGTCCCACGCCCACGGAGCCCAGTGAGCTAAGATCCATTGGCTTGAAATTCTCGCTGCTAGCACAGAAGTCTGAGATCGACCTGAGATGCTGGAGCTTGGTGGTGGGGAGGGGTGTCCACCATTACTGAGGCTTGAGTAGGTGGTATTATGCTCACAGTGTAAACAAAGCTGCCAGGAAGTTCAAACTAGGCAGACCCCACTGCAGCTCAGCAAGGCCAACTGCCTCTCTGGATGCCACCTCTGTGGGTAGGGCATCTCTGAACAAAAGATAGCAGTCCCAGTCAGGGACTTATAGATAAAACCCCTATCTCCCTGGGACAGAGCACCTGGGGGAAGGGGCAGCTGTGGGCACAGCTTCAGCAGACTTAAACATCCCTGCCTGACAGCTCTGAAGAGAGCAGTGGTTCTCCCAGCACAGTGTTTGAGCTGTGATAACAGACAGACTGCCACCTCAAGTGGGTCCATGACTCCCGTGTAGCCTGACTGGGAGATACCTCCCAATAGGGGCCAACAGACACCTCATACAGGAGAGCTCTGGCTGGCATCTGGCAGGTGTCCCTCTGGGATGAAGCTTCCAGAGGAAGGATGAGGCAGCAATATTTGCTATTCTGCAGCCTCTGCTGGTGACACCCAGGCAAACAGGGTTTGGAGTTGACCTCCAGCAAAATCCAACAGACCTGCAGTGAGGGACCTGTTAGAAGGAAAACTAACAAACAGAAAGGAATAGCATCAACATCAACAAAAAGGACATCCACACCAAAACCCCACCTGTAGGTCACCAACATCAAAGACCAAAGGTAGATAAAAACCACAAAGATGGGGAGAAACCAGTGCAGAAAGACTGAACATTGCAAAAACCAGAACACCTCTTCTCCTCCAAAGGATCACAACTCCTCACCAGCAAGAGAAAAAAAACTGGACGGAGAATAAGTTTGACGAATTGACAGGAGTAGGCTTCAGAAGGTGGGTAATAACAAACTCCTCCAAGCTAAAGGAGCATGTTCTAACCCAACTCAAGGAAGCTAAGAACCTTGAAAAAAGGTTAGATGAATTGCTAACTAGAATAACTTGTGTAGGGAACATAAATGACCTGATGGGGCTCAAAAACACAGCATGAGAACTTTGTAAAGCATACACAATCTTCAATAGCCGAATCAATCATGCAGAAGAAAGGATACCTGTGATTGAAGATCAACTTAATGAAATAAAGTGAGAAGACAAGATTAGAGAAAAAAGAGTGAAAAGAAACGAACAAAGCCTCTGAGAAATATGGGACTATGTGAAAAGACCTAATCTACATTTGATTGCTGCACCTGAAAGTGACAGGGAGCATGGAACCAAGTTAGAAAACACTCTTCAGGATATTATCCAGGAGAACGTTTCCAACCTAGCAAGGCAGGCCAACATTCAAATTCAGGAAATACAGAGAACACCACAAAGATATTCCTTGAGAAGAGCAACCCCAATACACAAAATCGTCAGATTCACCAAGATTGAAATGAAGGAAAAAATGTTAAGGGCAGCCAGAGAGAAAGGCCAAGTTACCCACAAAGGGAAGCCCATCAGAGTAACAGTGGATCTCTTGGCAGAAACCCTCCAAGCCAGAAGACAGTGGGGGCCAATATTCAACATTCTTAGGGAAAGGAATTTTCAACCCAGAATTTCATATCCAGCCAAACTAAGCTTCATAAGTGACGGAGAAATAAAAGCCTTTACAGAAAAGCAAATGCTTAGAGATTTTGTCACCACCAGGCCTGCCTTAAAAGAGACCCTGAAGGAAGCCCTAAACATGGAAAGGAACACCTGGTACCAGCCACGACAAAAACATGCCAACAGTTTCATTGATGCTATGAAGAAACTGCATCAACTAACAGGCAAAATAAATAGCTAACATCATAATGATAGGATCAAATTCACACATATAAACATTAACCTTAAATGTAAATGGGCTAAATGCCCCAATTAAAAGACACAGCCTGGCAAATTGGATAAAGAGTCAAGACCCATTGGTGTGCTGTATTCAGGAGACCCATCTCTCGTGCAAAGACACACATAGGCTCAAAATAAAGGGATGGAGGAAGATCTACCAAGCAAATGGAGAAAAAAAAAGCAGGGGTTGCAATCCTAGTCTCTGATAAAACAGACTTTAAACCATCAAAGATCAAAAGAGACAAAGAAGGGCATTGTACAATGATAAAGCGATCAATGCAACAAGAAGAGCTAACTCTCCTAAATATATATGCACTCAATACAGGAGCATCCAGATTCATAAAGCAAGTTCTTAGAGACCTACAAAGAGACTTAGACTCCCACACAATAATAGTGGGAGAGTTTAACACCCCACTGTCAATATTAGACAGATCAATGAGACAGAAGATTACCAAGGATATCCAGGACTTGAACTCAGCTCTGGACCAAGTGGACCTAATAGATATCTACAGAACTCTCCACCCCAAATTAACAGAATATACATTCTTCTCAGCACCACATTGCACTCATTCTAAAATTGACCACATAATTGGAAGTAAAACACTCCTCAGCAAATGTAAAAGAACAGAAATCACAACAAACTGTCTCTCAGACCACAGTGCAATCAAATTAGAACTCAGGACTAAGAAACTCACTCAAAACC
>NW_016813480.1:1204206-1227766 GCF_001698545.2 Rhinopithecus bieti
CACAGCCAAACTCTACCAGAGGTACAAAGAGGAGCTGGTACCATTCCTTTTGAAACTATTCCAATCAATAGAAAAAGAGGGAATCCTCCCTAACTCATTTTATGAGGCCAGCATCATCCTGATACCAAAACCTGGCAGAGACAAACAAACAAAAAAAAACTTTAGGCCAATAACCCTGATGAACATCAATGCAAAAATCCTCAATAAAATATTGGCAAACTGAATCCAGCAGCACATCAAAAAGCTTATTCACCATGATCAAGTCGGCTTCATCCCTGGGATGCAGCACTGGTTCAACATACGCAAATCAATAAACGTAATCCATCACATGAACAGAACCAATGACAAAAAAACACATGATTATCTCAATAGATGCAGAAAAGGCCTTCGACAAAATTCAACACCCTTCATGCTAAAAACTCTCAATAAACTACGTATTGAGATATAGAACGTATCTCAAAATAGTAAGAGCTATTTATGACAAACCCACAGTCAATCTCATACTGGATGGGCATGATTGTATATTTAGAACACCCCATGGTCTCAGTCCAAAATCTCCTTAAGCTGATAAGCAACTTCAGCAAAGTCTCAGGATAAAAAATCAATGTGCAAAAATCACAATCATTCCTATACACCAATAACAGACAGAGAGTCAAATCATGAGTGAACTCCCATTCACAATTGCTACTAAGAGAATAATACCTAGGAATCCAACTTACAAGGGATGTGAAGGATCTCTTCAAGGAGAACTACAAACCACTGCTCAAGGAAATAAAAGAGGACACAAACAAATGGAAGAACATTCCATGCTCATGGATAGGAAGAATCGATATCATGAAAATGGCCATACTGCCCAAAGTAATTATAGATTCAATGCTATCCCCATCAAGTTACCACTGACTTTCTTCACAGAACGGGAAAAAACTATTTTAAATTTCAAATGGAACCAAAAAAGAGCCCGCATAGCCAAGACAATCCCAGGCAAGAAGAACAAAGCTGGAGGCATCATGCTACCTGACTTCAAACTATACTACAAGGCTACGGTAACCAAAACAGTATGGTACCAGTAGCAAAACAGATATACAGACCAATGGAACAGAACAGATGCCACAGAAATAACACCACACATCTACAACCATCTGATATTTGACAAACCTGACACAAACAAGCAATGGGGAAAGGATTCCCTATTTAATAAATGGTGCTGGGAAAACTGGCTAGCCATATGCAGAATGCTGAAACTGGATCCCTTCCTTACACCTTATACAAAAATTAACTCAAGATTAATTAACGACTTAAATGTAAGACCTAAAACCATAAAAACCCTGGAAGAAAACCTAAGCAATACCATTCAGGACATAGGCATAGGCAAAGACTTCATGACTAAAACACCAAAAGCAATTGCAACAAAAGCCAAAATAGACAAATGGAATCTAATTAAACTAAAGAGCTTCTGCACAGCAAAAGTAACTCTCATCAGAGTGAACGGCCAACCTTCAGATTGGGAGAAAATTTTGTAATTTATCCATCTGACAAAGGGCTAATATACAGAATCTGCAAAGAATGAAAACAAATTTATAAGAAAAAAACAAACAACCCCATCAAAAAATGGGCAAAGGATATGAACAGACACTTCTCAAAAGAAGATGTTTATGCAGCCAACAAACTTATGAAAAAATGCTCATTATCACTGATCATTAGAGAAATGAAAATCAAAACCACAATGAGGTACCATCTCACACTAGTTAGAATAGCGATCATTAAAAAGGAAACAACAGATGTTGGAGAGATGTGGAGAAATAGGAATGCTTTTACACTGTTGATGGCAGTGTAAATTAGTTCAACCATTGTGGAAGATAGTGTGGCGATTCCTCAAGGATCTAGAACTAGAAATACCATTTGACCTAGCAATCCCATTACTGGGTATATACCCAAAGAATTATAAATCATTCTACTATAAAGACACATGCACAGGTATGTTATTGCAGCACGGTTCACGATAGCAAAGTCTTGGAACCAACCCAAATGCCCATCAATGATATACTGGATAAAGAAAATGTGGCACATACACACCATGGAATACTATGCAGCCATTAAAAAAGGGTGAGTTCATGTTCTTTGCAGGGACATGGATGAAACTGGAAACAATCATTTTCAGCAAAGTTACAAAAGAACAGAAAACCAAACACTGCATGTTCTCATTCATAAGTGAGAGTTGAACAGTGAGAACACATGGACACAGGGAGGGGAACATCACACACCAGGGCCTGTCAGAGGGAGGGATAGCATTAGGAGAAATACCTAATGTAAATAACAAATTGATATNTCATTCTACTATAAAGACACATGCACAGGTATGTTATTGCAGCACGGTTCACGATAGCAAAGTCTTGGAACCAACCCAAATGCCCATCAATGATATACTGGATAAAGAAAATGTGGCACATACACACCATGGAATACTATGCAGCCATTAAAAAAGGGTGAGTTCATGTTCTTTGCAGGGACATGGATGAAACTGGAAACAATCATTTTCAGCAAAGTTACAAAAGAACAGAAAACCAAACACTGCATGTTCTCATTCATAAGTGAGAGTTGAACAGTGAGAACACATGGACACAGGGAGGGGAACATCACACACCAGGGCCTGTCAGAGGGAGGGATAGCATTAGGAGAAATACCTAATGTAAATAACAAATTGATATTTAATGTAAATGTAAATACCTAATGTAAATGACCAACATGGCACATGTATACCTATGTAACAAACCTGCACATTGTGCGCATGTACCCTAGAACTTAAAGTCTTATAATTAAAAAAAAAAGAATTAGAAAAGAAATACAAAATGGGAGAATGGATTAAAAAAAATACACCAACCAAATATCTACTGTCTTCTAGAGCCTCACCTAACACATAGGGACTCATAAACTCAAGGTAAAGGGGTGGAAAAAGATATTCCACACAGATGGAAACCAAAAGTGAGCAGGAGCTGCTACTCTTATATGAGACAAAACAGACTTTAAAGCAACCACAGTAAAAAAAAAAAAAAAAAAAAAAGACAAATAAGGACATTATATAATGAAAAAGAATCAGTCCAACAAGAAGATACTACAGTCCTAGATTTATATGTACCTAACACTGGAACTCCCAGATTTATAAAACAATTGCTACTAGACCTAAGAGATGAGAGAAACAGCAACATAATAATAGTGGGGGACTTAATACTCCACTGAAAGCACTAGACAGATCATCAAGACAAAGCCAACAAAGAAACAACAGAATTAAACTATAATCTAGAACAAATGGACTTAACAGCTATTTACAGAACATTCTTCTCAACAACTATAGAATATACATTCTTCCCATAGGCACATGGAACATCCTCCAAGACAGACCATATAGTAGGCCACAAAACAAGTCTCGGTAAGTTTAAGAAAATTGAAATCATATCAAGTATCTTCTCAGATCACAGTGGAATAAAACTGGAAATCAACTCCAAAACTAGATAGATACGTGGAAATTAAATAATCTGCTCTTGAATGATTTTTTGGTTAACAATGAAATCAAGTTGAAAATTTAAAAATTCTTTGAAATAAATGATAATAGTGACACAAGTTAGCAAAACCTCTAGGATATAGCAAAAGCAGTGCTAAGAGGAAAATTCATAGCATTAAATACCTACATCAAAAAGTCTGAAAGAGCACAAACTGACAATCTAATGTCACACTTCAAGGAAATAGGGAAAGAAGAACAAACTAAACCCAAAGCCAACAGAAGAAAAGAAATAACAAAGGTCAGGGCAGAACTAAATGAAATTGAAACAAAAAAATACAAAAGATAAATGAAACAAAAAGCTGATTCTTTGAAAAGATACACAAAATTGATAGACCATTAGTGAGATTAAGAAGAGAGAGGTTCAAATAAGCTCAATTAGAAATGAAACTGGAAATATTACAACTGACACACCTGAAATACATATGATCATTCAAGGCTACTATGAACACCTTTATGTGCACAAACTAGAAAATATAGAGGAAATGGATAAATTCCTGGAAACACAGAACCGTCTTAGATTAAATCAGAAAGAAACAGAAGCCCTGAACAGACCAATAACAAGCAGCAAAATGGAATCATTAATTTAAAAATTGTCAACAAAAAAAGTACAGGACCAGATGGATTCACAACTGAATTCTACTAGACATTCGAATTGGTACCAATCCTACTGAAACTATTCCAAAAGATGAGAAAGAGGGAATCCTTCATAAATCATTCTATGAAGCCAGTATCACCCTAATACCAACAGCAGGGAAAGACATTAAAAAAAAGAAATCTACAAACCAATATCCCTGATGAACATAGATGCAAAAATCCCCAACCGAATACTAGCTAACTGAATCCAGCAGCACATCAAAAAGATAATACATCATGATCAAGTGAGTTTCATCCCAGGGATGGTTTAACATACACAAGTCAAGAAATGTGATACATCACATAAACAGAATTAAAAATAAAAATCATATCATCATCTCAACAGATGCAGAAAAAGCATTTGATAAAATCCAGCATCGCATTAGGATAAAAACCCTTAACAAAATAGGCATAGAAGGGACTTACCTCAAAGTAATAATAGCCATATATGACAAACCCATAGCCAACTAGCCAACATCATTCTGAATGGGGAAAAGTTGAAAACATTCCTTCTGAGAACTGGAACGAGACAAGGATGCCCACTTTCACCATTTCTCCTCAACATAGTTCTAGAAGTTCTAGCCAGAGCAATTAGGCAAGAGGAAGAGATAAAGGGCATCCAATTTGGAAAAGAAGAAGTCAAACTGTCACTATGCACTGATGATATGACTGTATACCTAGAAAACCCTAAAGACTCATCCAAAAGGCTCCTACATCTGATAAACGAATTCAGTAAAATCTCAGGTTACAAAATCAACATACACAAATCAGTAGCACTGATCTACACCGACAATGACCATGCTGAGGATCAACTCAAGAACTCAGTCCCTTTTATAAAAGCTGCAAAAAACAAACAAACAAACAAAAAACCCAGGACTATACTTAACTAAGGTGGTGAAAGATCTCTACAAGGAAAACCACAAAACACTGCTGAAAGAAATCACAGATGACACAAATGAATGGAAATATGACCCATGCTCATGGATGGGAAGAATCAGTATTGTGAAAATGACCATACTGTCCAAAGCAATCTACAGATTCAATGAAATTCTCATCAAAATACCATCATCATTTTTCACAGAACTAGAAAAAACAATCCTAAAATTCATATAGAACCGAAAAAGAGCTCACATAGCCAAAGCAATATCAAGCAAAAAGAACAAATCTGGAGGCATAAAGTTACCGGACTTCAAATTATACTGTCACAGGATCCTTAGGGTGTCGCTTTTCCAGCTGGAAGCCTCAGTGGCTGTGGCGCCTTTGCGGGAGTTTTGTTTGGGCCCACCGGGCTCATTCTGCCCACGTGGCCTGGCAGGCTGTGCTTGGCTTGTGCCACCAGCCCAGATCCCATTCCTGCCAAGGGCGAGCCAGGCACAGTGTGGCAAGGGGAGCGTAAGTGAGCGAGCATGGGGTCTGGCCACTTTGCACAGGCAGGCACACTGGCTGCTGTGGCAGGGTGGACACCTCCAGGCACCCACACAGGCACTGGCTCTGTGTGAGGCTGTGGCTGGACCAGGCGTACCACAAGCAGCTTCCACTGCAGGATTCAAGAAATGTGGTGGCATCTGGAAGCTCGGAGATGCCAGGAACCACAGGGTCCCAAAGAGGGTGTCACAGCCCTGGCTTGGGTCTGGGCTCCCCAAAGGGTCACAGCTCTTCTCTCCTTCTCCTTCTCACAACGTGGCCAGTGGGTTGAGGGTGTGTCTCAGCCCTGTTTGTGTTACAGATCTTTCAGTTCTGCCATTTGGCAGGTCCCAAGTTCTCGTCCCATGTCCAGAAAGTATGAGGTACGTGGACAACTGGTGGGTGGGCAAGGCAAAGAGATGCTTTTTTTGAGTGACAGTATAGCTCTCAGGAAACCTGAAATGGGTAGCTCCTTTCCACAGGCAGGTCATCTGAATGAGTGCAGCTCTCAATGGAGAGGAGCTACTCTCTGCAGGCAGGTTATCCCGATGTCTGTGCAGCCCTCAGCAGAGAGGAGATACAGAGGTGGTAGCTCCTATCTGCAGGCAGGTGGTCCCTACATCTCTGCAAGTCTGGCTGAACCCAGTGCTTTTCTGGGCATCAGAAGGGAGAAAGTGTGTGCTGACTGGTCCATGGGCAGCCACGGGCCGGCCCAGAAAAAGCATCGTTAAGTTCTTGCTCCATCCAGGCTGCAGACTCCTCACAGAACTGACAACCCAGCCCCCACACTTCAGGCCATCCCTGGCTTGAAGGTGGGGCTTCACTGGGGACATGCCCCTTTCTGCCCAGGAGCCTGTCTGCCTCCTGCTGTCGTAAATCATGTCATCCATGGTTCCCAGGCTCTTTGTGTGGAGGGCCACCTGCAGGCCCATGCCAAGCCACCCTCAGCACCACCTTGGCCTCCCTGCCATGTTTGTTGTCACCTGAAGTTTGGAGAGGGCCTAGGTGGCAGGGGGGTGGGATGTCAGCGCTACTCTGAGCATGCATACCCGGCGGAGTTGTGACAGTGCCCAGGCTCAGCCTCAACTTTGCTCAGAAATTGGAGCAGGTGCTGGGAGCAGCCAGAGGCCAGGCAGCAGGAGAAGGCACTTCCAAGCCGGCAGGGGCAAGGGGGCTTCCTGAGTCTCCAAGAGCTCAGGGATGCTCAGGTCCACAGCCCGGCTGGGCAGCTGCTCCAGATGGGCTGCCACTGCTATAAATACTACAAGGCAATAGTTATCTAAACATCATTGTACTAGTATAAAAATAGGCACTTTGAACAATGGGATAGAATAGAGAACCAAGAAATAAAGCCGAATACCTACGGCCAACTGATCTTCAACAAAGCATACAAAACACAAATTGGGGAAGGGACTCCTTATTCAATAGATGGTGCTGGGATAACTAGCAAGCCACACGTAGAAGAATGAAACTAGATCCCTGTCTCTCACCTTATACAAAAATCAACTCAAGATGGATCAAAGGCTTAAACCTAAGACCTGAAACCATAAAAATTCTAAATGATAACCTTAGAAAACCTCTTCTGGACATTGCCTAAGGCAAAGAATTCATGACTAAGACCTCAAAAGCAAATGCAACAAAAACAAACATAAATAAATGGAACCTAATTCAACGAAAAAGCTTCTACACAGCAAAAGAAATGATCAGCAGAATAAACAGACAACCCACAGAGTGGGAGAAAATAATCACAAACTGTGCATCCAACACAGGACAGAATCTACAAGGAACTCAAACAAATCAGCAAGAAAAAAACAAATAATCCCATCAAAAAGTGGGCAAAGGACATGAATAGACATTTCTCAAAAGAAGATACACAAACAGAAAACAAACATATGAAAAAATGCTCAACATTATTCATCATCAGGGAAATGCAAATTAAAACCACAGTGAGATAACACCTTACTCCTGCAAGAATGGCCATAAACAAAAAGTCAAAAAACAATAGATGTTGGCATAAATGAGGTGAAAAGGAAACATTTTACACTTCTAGTGGGAATGTAAATTAGTATAACCCCTATGGAAAACAGTATGGAGATTCCTTAAAGAACTCAAAGAAGTACAATTCAATTCAGCAATCCCACTACTGGGTATCTACCCAAAGGAAAATAAGTCATTATATGAAAAAGACACCTGCATACACAGGTTTATAGCCACCCAATTCACAATTGCAGGGATATGCAGTCAACCTAAGTAGCCATCAACCATTGAGTGGATAAAGAAAATATGGTATCTATGCACCATGGAATGCTACTCAGCGATAGAAAGGAACAAAATAATGTCTTTTGCAGCAATCTAGATGGAACGAGAAGCCCATTCGAAGTGAAGTAACTGAGGAATGAAAAGCAAATACTGCATGTTCTCACTTATAAATGGGAGCTAAGCTATGAGGTTGCAAAATCATACAGTGATATAATGGACTGTGGGGACTTTGGGGGAGACGGGAGGGTGATGAGGGATAAAAGACAACATATTGGGTACAGTGTATACTGCTTGGGTGCTGGGTACAGTAAAATCTCAGAATTCACCACTGAAGAACTCATCCATGCATCCAAACACCACTTGTACCCCCCAAATTATTAAAATTTAAAAAAAAAATTTTTTTGTATAGATAGGGTCTCAATATGTTGCCCAGGCTAGTCTCAAACTCCTGGCCTCAAGTGATCCTCCAGCCTTGGCCTCTCAAAGTGCTAAGATTACCACGCCCTGAATTTCTTATAGATAGAAATTGGCAAAGTCCACAGATTCTATCATGTTAGCTTTCTTTGGATTTGGCCTCCAGGGGGGCATGCTGGACTCAACACTAGCTATGGGTTTGGAAACAGAGGGAGTTAGCAAGAGGGGAACTGCTTTTCTCTGATAAACTGACTCCCTGAGGTGAGGAAACTGCTTCCTCAGTCATATTCCCACTTAATTCCATTCTCAGGATACTACTGGTTCTAATGAATACTCCAATTTTCATACAGCAGATCTGGTGGGGTCGCGGCTTCGACTGCTGTGCTGATTCGGGAGGCTGAGATCTTGATTTTTGGAGTATTATAGCTGCAAGAAATGAGATCCTTTAGGCTGCTGTAGGTTGGTTTGGGGGTTGGAGCTTGTTACTCACTTGCTTTAAACTTTTCAGTGTTGTTAGAAGCAGCCATCCCAGAATCCTGACTTTTTGGTGTTCTGATTGTTCAGAACCTTGCTATAAAATGGGTCTGTGATTTTATGTGACCAGATAGGATAGCTATTTTACAATTGCCTGCCAGAGACAGCTAGATTTCCTACCTAGATTCACTGCCTAACCTCTCAGGCAGGTAACTAGTTTCCAATTCCCACATTTCTCTGGAGACTTGTTCCCTGTAACGGGGGTCCCCAACTCCTGGGATGTGGACCGCTACTGTTCTGTGGCCTGTTAGGAACTGCGTGGCACAGCAGGAGGTGAGCAGCTGGTGAGCATTACGGCAGAGCTCCGCCTCCTGTCAGACCAATGGCAGCATTAGATTCTCATAGGGCCGTGAACCCTACTGTGAACTGCACTTGCAAGGGATCTAGGTTGCACGCTCCTTATGAGGATCTCCTTATGAGGATCTCCTAATGATGATCTGAGGAGGAACAGTTTCATCACAGAACCTTTCCCCTCACTCTCAGGTCAGTGGAAAAATTGTCTTCCATGGAACTGGTCCCTCGTGCCAAAATGCTGGGGGCTTCAGCCCTATAACACAAACTGTCTGAGGTCAATTACTCACTCAGAGACTGTGATTGCTAGCAACAAAATGTACTTTTATCTTAAGCACAAAAGGCTTGACTTAATGATAACAGACTCACCGATTCAGTAGAAAGCTGAGGGGCAGGCCAAGAAAGCAACCAGGAAGCAAACCAGCACTCGCAAAGAAGCAGCAACTACAGCAATGATGACGCAGCATGAGAGCAGCTGTTGCTGGTGAGGTAGCACCTCACTGTCCTCCCCATGTCCTTGCTCAGGGGCCCCAGTCCCGGGAGAGAAGTTTAACTGACTGACGTGGGTCCCATGCCTGCCCTCTGTAGGCCCCTGAAGCAGACAAGGAAGAGAGAGCGCCCTCTTAGAATTCGAGAAGGGGGCATGCGCTCTCTCCTCAAGACCACACACAAGGAAGAAAGGTGATTCCTCTAAAGAATTAGGTGTTAATCTTGCTGGGAAGTAAGGGTGAATCCCAGACAGCCAAAAGAAGACAAATGAGTTCTACAAAGGAGAAGGTGAAATAGAGGGTAATGGAATCTGGATGCTGACCTTACCTATGTTTTCCCCAAAACTAAACCCTGGAGGTGTGCAGTTTTTGTTGTATTAAGGCAAGAGAGGGCTTCTTAAGCCAGTCCCAAAAATGATAAGTTGTTTCGTGCCCTTTTATATTTGTGAAAACAAGCATACAAAACAAAAACATTGATTAAACAATATGCACCTTCATGACACAACAAAAAAACTAATTGGTTACAGAATAACCCATGTTTTATTACTGCATAATGCAATTTTAATTATATAAATATTACTGTATACTTATAATTTTTGCTATTTTGAAAACTGCTAGAAATAACAGAATTAAGTTTATTCCCTCTGCCTTTCCTATATTAACTCCACCCCTGGGTAACCAGATTGTACATAACAGGAAGATTCTCTTTAAGACAGTATTCTGGCTAAAAAAATAAAGAAAGAAAAAATGACATGCAGAATCATCATTTTGCAAGCCTTAATAAATAAATCTATGTATTGTGTGTCAGTGGCCACCACTGTCACAAAATGGGCGATGGTTACGCCTTAGGTGTCTTCTTGTGGAAGAATACACCACTGGTGAAGTGACTATTTCAAAAATAATGAACCTGAACCTCATCAAGCTAATAGATTCAACTAGCAGTTGATAGGCAATACTAAGGAAAGAAAACAACATGTTAAACTATATCACAAACAGGCAGACAGTGAAATCTAGACTGTGGGAAACTATAGAGCAACCAGTTTGGTTTTTTCAACAACTAGCAAGAAAAAGAAAAATGAGATGGTGGTGGAACCCATATATTTGGACAATTGGCACAATTTATATATGACACTTATTGGACCATTAGAAATGTGAACGATGGGTATTTGTCGGGAATTGCTGTTAATAGTTTTATGGTTATGCTAGTGTTATAAACTGAAATATTTACACATGAGATGTGGGGAATTTCTTTTAAGGCAATATTGAGGGGAACAATGGGTGCAAAATATAGATGAAACATGATTATTATTGAAGACAGATGATGGGGACATGGGATTATGTTGTATTTTTCTATCTACTTCTGGATATTGAAAATTTTCCATAGTAAAAAGTTTAAGAAGAACAAATGTGCACCACTCCTTGCGCCTTATCAGTTTCCTCCATCTTCTCTTAAATTTTCTTTTTTTTTTTTTTTGAGACGGAGTTTCACTCTTGTTGCCCGGGCTGAAGTGCAGTGGCGTAATCTAGGCTCACTGCAGCCTCTGCCTCCCTCTGCTGTTTTGCTTCCTGGTTGCTTTCTTAGCCTGCTCCAGGTTCAAACAATTCTCTACCCTCGGCCTCACAAGTAGCTGGGACTACAGTGTGCCACCATGCCCAGCTAATTTTGTATTTTTAGTAGAGACAGAGTTTCACCATGTTGGTCAGGCTGGTCTTGAACTCCCGATCTGCCTGCCTCGACCTCCCAAAGTGCTGGGTTTACAGGCATGAGCCACCGTGCCCGGCCTCTCTTAAATTTTCATACCCTAATGCCTACTTCAAGGCTACCACACAGAATGGGGCAAGAACCACCACCCCCTGATCTCACTCTGGACTTGCTCATGCTGTGATCTGGCACAACATTGGTAGTGTGAGGGTCAGCAGTTGCTCCCCTTATGGCCAACATGGTATTTCTTTGGCCATAATGTCTATGATTATGATAACAAAAATATCTCAAATTATATTCAATACTCTGAAATAACATTAATGAAAAATGCTAAAATTAAACATTTTGGCACCAGTCATTTTCAAATCGAAGGCCTGTTCAATCAAATGGTTAGGTTTAGACCATCAAAAGGGTACTGTGTAGAAATAGGCTCTAAAGCATTTCAGAAGAATCCACGAGTGCATAAGGACACTTGAGGAAAGAAAGAGAAATTTGGGGAGACTCTGCTTTACAATGGTCAGCCAAAACAAGTAGAAAAAGAATGCCACGATTTTGTAGCCCTCTTTTGACCCCCAGTTATAAATGATTTGGGCAAAGATTTTCCATGAATACTAAAACCTCAGTGAAAAGTTCTTAGGGAACAGGATATACACAAGGTCTCAAATTATTGCTTCACAGACTACTTATTGATTACCAAAAGAATACTGTACTTTGACAGCAAAGATCTCTGAAAGCCATCACGCATTAACCAGGTGATCAAACGTGGCATCGCCAGCAAGTGGAACACCCTGACATCGTATGACTCCTGATGAGCTGCAGTTAAGCAGCAGACATCGCCACCGCCATGGATGTCCTGCCAAAAATGTTTCTCCTGAATTTACTCATGAGGAAATAAGACAATATATTAGAGACATGAAGGTTATATGGGTGCTTTTGGTATTGTTCTTCCAGATTTTCTCTAACTTTGAAATTTTAAAAATACAAAAGTCTTGAGTTAAAATCAATTCATCTCTCCAAAAGTGTGGCAAAAGTCAAAGCAGAATTCTACCTGATCCTCCACTGACCCAAAGCTATATCCTCCGTGACCTCTATTTTGTCACAGTGCTGAACAATATAGCTTTTTCCTGTCTCCATTAAGCCAAGACACTGAAAAGCAGCGGAAAGCAAAGTATAGCTGACAAAGCAGGTCTACTGGCTCCAGAAGTAACTTCAAATCTGGAAGCAAACCCTAAGCTTTCAAAACTTAATTTTTCATCTTTAAAAGTTTTTAAAGTTGGCTGGGCACAGTGGTTCACACCTGTAATCCCAGCACTTTGGAAGGCAGAGGCGGGTGGATCACAAGGTCAGGAGTTCGAGACTAGCCTAACCAACATGGTGAAACCCCATCTGTACTAAAAATACAAAAACTAGCCGGGCGTGATGGTGTGTGCCTGTAATCCCAGCTACTCAGGAGGCTGAGGCAGGAGAATCGCTTGAACCCGGGACGCAGAGGTTGAGTGAGCCGAGATCACACCACTGCACTCCAGCCTGGTGACAGTGTGAGACTCTGTCTCAAAAAAAAAAAAAAAAAAAAAAAAGTTTTAAATTCCATTACACTTTTCAACCTGAAAACAAAAAACAAAAAAAACAAAAGAAAAAAAAAAACAGGTACGTGGGTGGCTGAGGCAGGAGAATCGCTTGAACGTGGGAGGCGGAGGTTGCAGTGAGCTGAGATTGTGCCACTGCACTCCAACTTGGGCTACAGAGTGAGACTCTGTCTCAAAAAACAACAACAAACAAAAAAAACAAACTAATAGTATATTTTCATTCTTTAGGAATATTTAAAGATCCATAACATATTAAGTATAGGTTCTTTATTTTTGAGACAAAGTCTTGCTCTGTGGCCCAGGCTGGAGTGCAGTGAGGCGATCTGGACTCACTGCAAGCTCCGCCTCCCGGGTTCACGCCATTCTCCTGCCTCAGCCTCCGGAGTAGCTGGGACTACAGGCGCCCGCCACCATGTCCGGCTAATTTTCTTGTATTTTTAGTGGAGACGCGGTTTCACCGTGTTAGCCAGGATGGTCTCGATCTCCTGACCTCGTGATCCGCCCGCCTCGGCCTCCCAAAGTGCTGGGATTACAGGCTTTAGCCACTGCTCTCGGCCTAAGTGTAGGTTCTTAATGAAGCATTTCTTATATATGAAGGGACTTGAATTACAATTTTGAAGTCATGAGGAAAGTAAGTCCAGCAAAGTGTGACAGCATTTTTAATTTTGTTTTATTGGAATAGCAGGTCAAAATTTGGTTAAATTTGACTTTGGCCACACTTTTTAAGAGATGAATTGATTTTAACTTATATTTCATGTGTTTGAATAAACACATTTATCCAACTGTAGAATCCAATGAAAGATTTTATTTCACATAGTTCTTCCATTTTTCAAAAGCACTTGTTCAGATCGTTTTTCTCATTCTTGAATGTCTGCATTTAAAGAAAAAACAAGCTGGGGGCATGGTGGCGTACACCTGTAGTCCCAGCTACTCAGGAAGGTAAGGCAGGAGGATCATTTGAGCCCAGGAGTTCGAGGCTTCGGTGAGCTATAATCATGCCTATAAATACCCAATGCACTCCAGCCTTGGAAACATAGCAAGACCTCATCTCTAAAAAATAAAATAAACAAAGGAATAACAAAATGTAGAAGAGCACTGAGCTGTATTCCCTGTCCTCCAGAAAAAGGAATAACACCCACAGTAAAGGGCAAAATTTAAAAAAAGTAATAAGCCTATTATTTACGTTTTGTATAGTGAAAAGTTGTGTTTAGTGAAGGAGCCATCCTGTGGTGTGCCAGTGTTAATTATATACCAAATCCCCAACACTTCCAGATGGTAATACCCGCCAACTCCCTTGTTCTCATATATATTAAAGGCTCAATATAAAATTAGATTGTACTCCCATTAGATATGTTTCTTTTATCTTAGTATTAATAAATTTTAACCAAGGACTGTGATATCATGACTAGCAGCTTGGAATCTGCAGCCTCACTTGGAACTGCAACCTCATCGTCTAGGAAGGGGCGAGGGATTGGAGAATAAGTTCGTAATTGATCATACCCACAAGATGAGGCTTCCATCAAAACCCCTGAATTTTCAGGTCGGTAAACACGTGGAGGTGTCTGGAGGGTGGTGTGCCAGGAGAGGGCACAGAAGCTCCTAGCACCTTCCCCCTTACCTTGCCCTATGCATCACTTCCATCTGGTTGTTCATCTGTAGCCCTTGCAATATCTTTTATAATAAAAGGATAAATGTAAGTCAAGTGTTCCCCTGAGCTGCCCTAGCAAATTATGGAACCCAAGAAGAGGGACAGTGGGAACCCCAATTTACAACCAGTCGGTCAGAAGCACAGGTCACAACCTGGGAGTTGCAATTCGCAATTGTCACTAACACAAAGGCAGAGCAAGCAGAGAAAGGGAATAAAGCATATAAAAGCTTCTCAACATGGAGCACTTTCAAAAAATATACTTCCTGGGATCCACCTCAGACTAGTCCTACTGGAACTTATGAGATTAAAATCCTGACACTAAAATTGCTTCAAAAGATTCCCAGCTGATTCCTATAAGCATCCAGGGGTGAGGGCCACTGATATAAACACAAAGAAGGTTAAAAGAAGAGAGAGGAGGCAAAAAGACAAAGTGTTATTCATGACTACCAAGTTCTATATTAAAGCCTCACATTTTCCATTTAAACTACACTCTTAAACATAGTACCCTCTACTGGTCAGGAAGGGCAAATATACTATTAGTTTTTTTTTGTTGTTGTTTGTTTTGAGGAAGCCTCAGCCTTCCTAGGTTTAAGGTACAGAAGAAATCTCCAACTTCCTTATTATTAAGGAGAATATACGTAGAAGCAATTAGTGAATCTTTATTATTTCTACATTTGCTTATTAAGTATAAAGTGGGTTGGAGAACACTGTGTTAGCAAAGACGATTCTAAACTTAATAGTCAAGAGCAAGATATCTATTTTAAAAATGTGTAATTGGCCAGGTGCAATGGCTCATGCCTGTAATCCCGGCACTTTGGGGAGGCCGAGGCAGGAGGATCACTACAGGCCAGGAGTTCAAAACCTGTCTGGGCAATATATAGCGAGACTCCATCTCCACAAAAAAATAAAAAATTAGCCAGGCGTGGAGGTACACCCCTGTACTCCCAGCTACTTGGGAGGCTGAAATGGGAGAATTGCTTGAGCCTGGTCAGTCTCAGCTGCAGTGAACCATGATCTCGCCACTGTACTCCAGCCTGGGTGACAGTGAGACCTTCTCTCAAAAAAAAATTTAAGTGTACTTGACTTTTCTCAAGGTTTGTCATCTTTAGCAACTACTGACATTTTGAACCAAATGATCTTGGTTGCAGAGTGCAAACTCTGTATGTTGATGGTTTTAGAATGTTCATAAGTTTTTTAAAGACATAGAATGCTACTGTACAAATATAAATTGTGAGTTTTAAATTCATTTCCCTTTAGTGTCTTCAACTAGTTACAAGACCATAAATTGTGCTGATGTTCCGTGCATTGTAGGATCTTTAGCTGTATTCCTGGCTTCTACCCACTAGATGCCAGTAGCAGCCCACCCCCAAAGTTGTGACTCCAAAAATGTCTCTAGACATTGCCAAATGTTTCAAATCAGTAATTTATCTAATCAAAGATGCTCCCAAGAAATTGATAATCAAAATATACTTTTAATTGTAAAAGATGACTAATGTTCTAAAACTGTAAATTTGTATATACCATTTTCATACAGAATATCTTATGGTATGTTGTAAGATATAAATTAACAACAAGAAAAAATGAGTTTACTTTTCTTTACCAGTGTTGCTTGGTAACACATTAATTACATAGTAAGTCTATGAAGTAAAAGTTTAACCTACATCTACCGGTTGCTTTAATTCTTCACTTAAAGAGCAGACCAAAATCAAAACCTTGGAACTTCTACTTTTCAACCCTGAATCAAAGAATGGCTATAGGCCGGGCGCGGTGGCTCAAGCCTGTCATCCCAGCACTTTGGGAGGCCGAGACGGGCGGATCACGAGGTCAGGAGATCGAAACCATCCTGGCTAACACGGTGAAACCCCGTCTCTACTAAAATACAAAAAACTCGCCGGGCGAGGTGGCGGGCGCCTGTAGTCCCAGCTACTCGGGAGGCTGAGGCAGGAGAATGGCGTGAACCCGGGAGGCGGAGCTTGCAGTGAGCTGAGATCTGGCCACTGCACTCCAGTCTGGGTGACAGAGCGAGACTCCATCTCAAAAAAAAAAAAAGAAAAAAAAAGAATAGCTATAACCCTAAAACAGCACTGATACAGTAAATATTATTCTTATGAGTGTTAATGGACAATACTGATATATCTCATATTGTACTCAATTTGAAGAGTTGCCACTGAAATCAATTAAAAATGTTTATTCTGAAAGATGCTACTACAAAGTTTACAGACGCAAATGCTTATTCAAACTAAGTTTACAGAAAACTTAGCAAACAGGTTGAACTGAAACCTGTAGATCATTTTATAATATTCATGAGCAACATTTTTTTTACAGACAAAAGCTATTGTTTTAATATAATTTAAGAGCTTTAACATGATCCCCCTTTAGTGCTTTTAATTGTCACATGGCTGTAAACCAAAGATGCCCCCAAATTTTAAATGATCACTGATACTACTTGAGCAGAAATTCTCAGGTGTCAGTACTTTTAATATTGTGTACATCAAATTACAGTACAAAGACGACTATAAACAAGATGCAGCCCTCAGTTTCCATGAACAGCACACTATTACAGTAAACCGAGTTTATATTCCACCATCAAGTGTGGCTCTCCCATGACTTCACTTTGTGATGGATCTGAAAGCAAACAAAAACAAACATTTTAAAAGACTCTCAAAAAAGAGATAAATTCAATGATTCCGCTTACACGAGAATCCAGAACAGTCAAAACTAACCTAAAGTTATAGAAAACAAACCAGTGATTGCCTGGGGCTGGAGTGGGGTGACTGACTGCAAAGGGACCAAGAGAACTTTGTGAGGCAATGAAAACATTTTACTCCTTTATTTAGGAGACCCGGCTGTACGTTGATTAAAACTCACAGAACTGTTCACTTAAAAACAGGTGTACGCTATTGTATGCCAATAATATCTCAAAATAGTAGATTTAAAAAGAAAAAAGATTGACAAAGTTTTCTTTTTTCAAAGTTCTTAAGTTTTCTAGTGGCTTCCCACATGACTGGAAACAATCTCTTAATTCACAAAACGTTTTATCTGTATTGTCTTCTGACCTGTTGTATACACACAAATGTAAGTAAGAATTCTTAAGAAAGAAAACCTTTAAAATCGTCACTTTTATGTTTACAGATGAGTCAGACCAAAGTCTTATTTTAACCATGTTTATACACCTAAAAGAACTTTTAAAATTATTAACAAGAGTAAGCTTCCTAAAGACAGAGCCTTTTCTTTGTCCTCTACTCCTCAACATAGGATTAGAAACAGAATAAAAACCTAATGAACTAAATCATAAAATCACTTTGTAAGAATGAATAACCCTGCACATAAAAATGATGGCTACCGAGAGGAACAAACAGTTCAGTGAAACCAATGTGGATGTTTCCTCACTGGACCTCCTAAGAGACTGGAGATTAATAAATTGCTGTGTATATAAAAGGCACTCAAAACCTCAACTTAAAAAAAAAGGCAATGCCAACTATTTTTTTTACTATATATGTTAGTATTTGTAGAAAGACACGTAGAACAGTCTGGAAGGACAGACTAAACCAAACTAAAACAGCAGGAAATTAGGGAACAAGAAAAATGGGATTGAGGGTCATTACAGAAAATCTAAGTTTCAATGGACTATTTCAAATTTTTGCACAAAGAATATACTCATTTATGTAACTAAACTTTCTTCCACACCATGCTTTTTAAAGCTTCTTTAATAAAATGCATTTATTAAATAAATCACTTGCACCAAAAGACAGCACATGATGTAAGCAAGGCACTGGTGGGAGACGGATTTTGCACCTGTTGTACCAAGAGCTTGTCATGAGACTCTGAGTGAGGACTGAGCCTCTGTGAGCTTCCATTTACTCATATTCCAGTTAGGGGATTAGAGTACATGAAAGTCCCCTTCCAGCATTAAGAAAAAGTACGTTTTTGAATTTACTAGTGTCCTTATATATCCTTCCTAATCTTGTAAAATGTACAGGATTAACTTGCCTAAGTACTTCGCTGATAAGCAGGCAAAAATGTCATCATCTCCAATACTGTTATAGTCTTTACACAGTATTTAGATTAACAAGCTACTCTCTGATTACAGACTTAACACTGTTTTATGTCAAAGGTGGTAAGAATGTGGTCAACAAGACCTTTAACTATGGATCAAGCACCCTATCAGGTACTGGGAACACAACAGTTAACAAGAAAAAATCTCCAGCTCTCCTGACATGTGTATTTAAGTTGGACAAATAATAAATAAGAAAAATATCAGATAAGTGTTATGCAAAGAATTAATATAAGGTAGGGTGACAGAGCAGGGACTACTTTAGATTAGGTAGTTGATATGGTTTGGATGTTTGTCCCCTCCAAATCTCACGTTGAAATGTGATTCCCAGTGTTGAAGGTGGGCCCTGGAGAGAGGTAACTGGATCATGGGGTTGAATACCTCATGAATGGTTTAGCTCCACCCCCCTGGATAAGTGAGTTCTTGTTCTGAGTTCACACAAGTTCTGGTTGTTTAAAGCTGTGTGGCAGCCCCCTCTCACTCTCTTGTTTCTTCTTGCCATATAATTCACTGGCTCCCCCTTTGTCGTCTGCCACGATTGTAAGCTTCCTGAGGCCCTTACCAGAAGCAGACAGCAGCACTATGCTTCCTGTACAGCCTGAGGAACCATAAGCCAAAGAAATACCAGCTTCAGGTATTTCTTTATAGCAATGCAAAAACAGACTAACAGTAGTTAATGGAGGACTGACTCTCTGAAAAAGTAATACTTAGGTTGGGATCTGAAAAATGAGGGTAAACTATTTGAAGCAGAAAGGAACAGCTAATTCAGGTCCCTAAGGTGAAGCCCTAAGTTATCCATATATTATGCAGTCACAGTTCCCACAAGCAAAAAACTACCCCAAATACAGTGGTCTCATTGTGATAAAAATCATCTACCTGGCCGGGCGTGGTGGCTAACGCCTGTAATCCCAGCACTTTGGGAGGCTGAGGTGGGTGGACTACTGGAGGTCAGGAGTTTGAGACCAGCCTGACCAAGATGGTGAAACCCTGACTCTACTAAAACACAAAATTAGGCGGGCGTGGTGGTGGGCACCTGTAATCCCAGCTACTTGGGAGGCTGAGGCAGGAGAATCGCTTGAACCCGGGAGGTTGGAAGTTGCAGTGAGTCGAGATCGCGCCACTGCACTCCAGCCTGGGCGACAGAGGAAGACTCTGTCTCAAAAAAAAAAAAAAAAAAAAATCTACCTAAACAGGTGATTTTTCCTAATAGCTACCTTAGAGAGACACAAGGAATGAATTTTAAAATAGCAAGATAGCAAGTGGCTTATTTTTAATTTTAATTTTAAAATAAGCCACAAGATAGCAAGTGGCTTATTTTTTTATTTTTTTTGAGACAGGGTCTCACTCTGTCGCCCAGGCTAGAGTACACTGGTATGATCACTGCTCACTGTGGCCTCAAACTCCTGGGCTCAAGTGATCCTCCTGCCTCAGCCTCCCGAGTACCTAGGACTACAGCCACACACCACTACGCCCAATTAATTTTTAAAAACACTTTTGTAGAGACAGGGTCTCATCTTACCCAGGCTGGTCTCAAACTCCTCAGCTAAACTGATCCTCCCACCTCTGCCTCCCAAAGTGCTAGGATTATGGATGTGAGCCACCACACCTGGCCAGCTAGTGATCTTTTTTTTTTTGAGACAGAGTCTTGCTCTGTCGCCCAGGCTGGAGGGCAGTGGCGTGATCTCTGCTCACTGCAAGCTCCACCGCCTCCTGGGTTCACGCCATTCTCCTGCCTCAGCCTCCCAAGTAGCTGGGACTACAGGCACCTGCCACCACACCCAGCTAATTTTTTTGTATTTTTAGTAGAGACGGGGTTTTACTGTGTTCGCCAGGATGGTCTAGATCTCCTGACCTCGTGATCCGCTCACCTCAGCCTCCCAAAGTGTTGAGATTACAGGCGTGAGCCACCGCGCCTGGCCGCTAGTGACCTTTTTAAACATGTAATTCCATCACATTACATCCTTACTTAAAACTGCTCAATGGCCTTCTGTTGCATTCTGAAGAAATTCTAAACTTCTTTTCGTGGTCTGTAGGCCCTGGTTCATCTGTTCCTTGCTTAGCTTTTTTATCTCAACCTTATTCTATTCTCTACTTTACTCAAAACATGTCAGCTACATGGGCCTTCTTAAAGTGCTGAGAGACAGTTCTCTATTGGTCTCTCCATTCTGCAAGCTGGGAGTAGACGCACTAAACTGCCTTTGTTCTAGGCTATCTTTCCAAAGCCGTTTCAGCCTCAGAAGACAAAGCAGCACTGGACAGGCAGGTTGACTGCCGGTTATAAGGCTGAGGTGGCCTGAACTTGGAGTTCCTTTCCTCTAACATAACACACTCAATGTACAAGGCATCACCTTACTCTCTTCTTAGCTGCCCCATAGGAAGTGGGGCTAAGGGAAACAAAAGAAATGCTGATACTCTGGGTACACCATTGCTACAAGTAAGAAACTGTCCTTTAGGAGTCTCTTGTCTTCTGCTAGCATTCGTGAATTCATGGCAGGTTAACAAGTTAGCTTGAAAGTAGAGTAAGATCTCAAACTGTTCAGAGTTCTTCAGCTGTTCTCAGGTTACAGACCCTGCACATACTGATCTCTTCTGTCTGAAATATTCTCCCTCTACTTCTAGGTCAATGATTTCATGTTTCTTTCAGGAATCAACTTATGTGTTATATTCCCAGAGAGATGTTCCCTCCCAACCCAAAAACATCCTTTTTCTTCCTAGAATTATCAAATTGTATATTTGTGTTAATGTGTTTATCTCCACTTGAAAGCACAGATATTTGTTTTGTTCACAGTTGTATATTCAGAGCCTAGCCCAGTGCCTGACACATATTTGACTGACTAGCTAAATGTTCCTAAGTCCCTCTCCCTTTCTTTATACAGAATTACAGAAGATTTTTAAATGAATGCTTTTATAACTAAAGACTTGAACTATATCACCTTAGTAGTTTTAAATAAGGTCTAAGTTCAATGTAAAAGCTTAAGAATCCCAGCTTTTCCTGCATGGAAAATGCTCCCTCAGGGAAGATTCTCAAAGGAGGCTCGCTAGACTTCTGTTATGTCCACAGCATTTCCTTACCGGACATCAGCAGCCAAGCAAAACTAATAAAACTTAATCCTGTTGGATATTTTCGTTTCTCCTGCACTGTTGGGGCATAGTGAGCAGAGGCAGCATTGGACAGGATTGTATTTATTTATCTTCCTCAGGACCAGAAAAAATAGAGGATGCTGCATGTATTGTTCTTACTTAAATTCATTTACAATTATTCAGGGAATTTTATTTAAAATAACAGATTTGGCCAGGTGCAGTGGCTCACACCTGTAATCCCAGCACTTTGAGAGGCCAAGGCGGGCAGATCACAAGGTAAGGAGTTCAAGACCAGCCTGGCCAACATGGTGAAACTCCATATCTACTAAAAATAAAAAAATTAGCCGGGTGTGGTGGTGGGCACCTGTAATCCCAGCTACTCGGGAGGCTGAGGCAGGAGAATTGCTTGAACAGAGGAGGCGGAGGTTGCAGTGAGCCAAGACCGCGCCACTGCACTCTAGCCAGGTGACAGCGCAAGACTCCATCTCGAAAAAAAAAAAAAGATTCCTCTTTCCTATTTATCACCTGTAAAAGTACAAAATTACGTTTTTTGGGGTCTACTTTTAAAGAAAGATTTATCTTCCAGTTGTTTACAATGCTAGTCATAAAACCCCCAAAATCAAACTAAACAAGCAAAAACACCACCAGTCACATCCCAACAATGTGAATTCTGTAATAATTATCACTGTTTAAGTTACCCTAGGAATATTAGACTGACGTATTACGCTTGAAGCTCAGGACATAAAATGAATAACCACCATTACTAGACTGAAATGACTACATACCCTTAGAATTTCATAAATAATTTTCTCTTTTTTTCTTTTTAAGACGGAGTCTTGCTCTGTCACCCAGGCTGGAGTGCATGACAGGATCGTGGTTCACTGCAACCTCAGCCTCCCAAGTATCTGGGATTACAGGTGCCTGCCACCATGCCCGGCTAATTTTTATATTTTCAGTAGAGAAGGGTTTCACCATGTTGGCCAGGCTGGTCTCAAACACCTGACCTTAGGTGATCTGCCTACCCCGGCCTCCCAAGGTGCTGGAGTGCTGGGATTACGTGTGAGCCACCGCACCCAGCAAATCTTCACTTTCAAAAACAGTTGAAGAATAGTTACTACCATTAGATTTTATCTTAATGCAATGAAAAAACACAAGTTAACCCAATCAGCTCTAAGTTCCATAAGGACAAGAATTTTGCCTATTCTTTTTGCAGTTGTTTGCCTTTTAAATTACAACGGCTCCATAAAAAGGTGCTGAATGACACTTACCATTAAGAATATCCTCAAATCCAATAGTCTCATCATTACCCCTCAAAATATCCAATGAAAGATTTGAGCTTGAAAGAAATGGAAGACGCTGAACCTTTGGGGAAAAGCATGAAGGGACAAGATTAGAAAAAACTTAGGGGAAAATGACAGAATATATAGTCTAATTTCATGTTCTTTTTTCTTTGTTTGAAATTTCACAAAACCAAATAAAAGATCAATTTAACAAGGGGAAAAAAACACTAGTTCATATTTTAGACACAAACTAAGTTGTAAAGACACTGAAATGATACTTTTCATTAACACTTAACCCTACCTGGTATGCATGTATTTTGAGGCTTTGCTTCTACTCAGGAAAACTACAGCACATACCATGTGATGAAATGCAAAATCCCAGAGCCTAACATCACGCCTCATTCCTGATATATGTGGGATGATCAAATTCCTGAAGAAAAGTCCAACTCAATAGGTTGCCTAGGCTGGTCTCAAACTCCTGGGCTCTAGTGATCCTCCTACTAAAACTGGGATTACAGGTCCATGTCACCAAACCAGCTAATGCAGATAATTTTAGATATTGCCAAAGACTACCAAAATAGGTGGTCTTTGACTAAATGATATTAGCATTTTAAAAATAATCACACCTTT
>NW_016813480.1:1229679-1263570 GCF_001698545.2 Rhinopithecus bieti
GCCACCTCGCCCGGCTAGTTTTTTGTATTTTTTAGTGGAGAAGGGGTTTCACCGTGTTAGCCAGGATGGTCTCGATCTCCTGACCTCGTGATCCGCCTCTCTCGGCCTCCCAAAGTGCTAGGATTATAGGCTTGAGCCACCGCGCCCAGCGAGGCCAGGAGTTTAAGACCAGCCTATGCAACGTAGCAAGAGCCCGCTTCTACAAATAATGATAATAATGTTAAAAACTAGCCAGGCAAGGTGGCACGTGACTGTAGTCCCTGCTACTCAGGAGACTGAGGCAAGAGGATTGCTTGAGCCCAGGAGTTCGAGGCTGCAGTGAGCTATGATCATACCACTGCACTCCAGCCTGGATAACAGAATGAGACCGTCTCAAAAAACTAAATACAAAGTAAAAAAGTAAAAGCTAGGGGAAAGAGGAAGCCATTATTAGTGTGAAATACTACAGGGAGATCAAGTAAAGTGAAGGTAAAAATGTCCACATTGTTCAGGAGCAGCTTCACTGGTGTCATGGGAGACAGAAATAGTGGGTTAAATAAATAGAAGGGAAAGAAGTACAGAAAGCAAATGTAGACAACTTTTCAAGAAGCAAAAACACACTCAATGAGAGACAAGTTACTATAAAGGAATTTGAAATTGATACAATTTTTTTTGGTTTTAAAAGACAACAGAGGTTAAAATGCTACTGCTGAGACAGGGCAAGCAGAGAGAGGTTGAAGATACCAGCTTTAGAAAGGATCACTGATAAAGGAATTTTCCTGAAGTAATGTAACAGGATATTATCCAAAGCACAGGTAGGAGGGCAGTTCTTAAAAAATTGGAAGGATATTTTCCAAGTACTGATTCCTTAGCAACAGGTATATCCAACTATATACAAATTGTATACTTGACACCTCCACTTGGATATTCTTAGAGGGATCTCAAATTCAATGTAATCCCTTAAAAAAAAAAAAAAACAGAAAAACATGAAAGCAGATGCGGTTAGTTTTCAGACACTGAGCCTGTAATTTGAAGTTTTCCATTTAATGACTTTTTTCCCTCTATGAAGCAGAAATCATATCCTAAAAAGGGAGAGGGAAGTAGAATAGGTTGTAAGGTAGATAAGGTATAAATAGCTGTTATGAAAACAGAAGAGTCCTCATGAATGATATCGACACATATGTAACAGAGATCCATCAACTCACCTGCTGCACTGCCTTGAATTCCATCTGTAATTTTAGTGGAGCGAATAGACCCTGAATGTTTCTCAGTGTGGAAAAATTCATTTTATCTTGGTTGAGCTGGAACTACAAAAGACAATGTAATTTTAAACATTACACTCAATACTCTGCTTTCAAAACAATTAGCAAGTGGCATATATATAACACAATAGTTAGATGAAGAATTTTAATATCCATATCTGTAATAAAAACTAAGTATTTTTAGTAATTTTTTCTGATAAAGTTTAGACCACATATGTCTATATTTTATTTAGCATGCAGGTGTACTTTTACAAGTGTAAAATTACTACCAAAATTCCAAATTTATAAACGTAATAAATTAAGGAATGTGTCTCCTATTTCAAGAGTAGATTTACAATACATAATCATATTTTAGTGCTTTTGATTAAAAGTACTGCAAAACTAGCAAAGGCGTAATTTGAGATCCAGAAAATGTCACATGCACTGACAAAAATAGTTAACTTCTAAGTGTGAAGGTATATATTTAAAAGAATTCAGCAAAAGAAATAATCCAACCACTAAATCATCCTGTTAATTAAACTATAAACTCCACTTATTTTGGCATTTGCCTCGGGGAAAACAAACATCTCTTAAAAGTTTATTCAATTTGTATTGGGTAAAACTCAGTAATTTTTTTTCCTGGAATCATACTTTTATTAAGTACTGATATTACATTTAGGGAATTTTGACCATAACTTAATGTATTTCAGGCAAAATGAATCAACTTGACTCATGGATTCTAAAACAGTTTCCAAAAATGGCTCCTAAGGATAGTGAATGTGACATGCAAACAGACTGTTACAAAGATTTGTCTGAGCTAAGGTGATTATAATGAGGTAAAGTCACTTCTTGTCATTATTTTTTATTATATGCTACTCTCTTGATAACACTGTCTTCTAATAGTAATAAAAAAGGTAATTTTAATCAAAAATCTATTGAGAGATTAGCACCTACTTGGGATATGACTATGAAGTTTGAAAGTAAGGTGACTATCAAAATGCTTTTAATTACTTTAGCTTGACATAGCAAATTCTGACAGATGGTCCTTAGGGAAAACCTACAGTATTTTATTATGGGTATATGATCTGAAGTTCTAAGTGAAGGGTTTGCTTTAAATATTGGTCTATCCTCGTAATACAATTTTATTTTAAGAGACGGGTCTTGCTATGTGGCTGGAGCACAGTGGCTATTCACAGGCACCATCATAGAGCACTACAGCCTGGAATTACCAGGCCCAAGCAATCCTCTGCCTCAGCCTCCCACGAAGCTGGGACTACAGGCACATCCCACCACACCCAGCAGTAAATGTAATTTTCTGTATAAAAATTCAAAATTCAATGTATGTAAATTTTGATGAATATAGCCATCTTGTAATGTGATATTAATACTGTAATTATCAATCAACATGTAAGTTAGCAACCGTGTGCAAAATTAGGCTCTGTGGCAACACACAACGCAACAAAACTGAACAGTCTGCCTTGGAGAAGACTATAATCCAGTTTGGAAGACATTATGTATAGATCAGGGCTTCTCAACCCTCCACACTACTGATTTCTTGGGCCAGATAATACTTCACTGTGGCGGGCTGTCCTGGGCACTGTAGGATGTTTGGCAGCATCCCTGACCTCTACCCAATAGATGCCAGTATTACATCTCCCCACCCCCACCGCACCACTTGTGACAACCTAAAATGTCCTCAGACTTTGCCAGCTGTTCCCTCGTAGAGGGCAGGAGGACGATCCTCCCCTAGTTGAGAACCACTGGTACAAATGATGATGGTCATCTTCCCTTACTATCACCACTCAAGCTCCCAATCATGCAGAGCTACTAGAGGCCAGCAATATGCCAAGGATGGGCTATTACTAACTCCAGATGAGAAGACTAAGGCTTAAAGAAAAGCAATATGCCCCAAGTTTACTTAGCAAAGTGGAATGCCCAAATAGTTCAACTACACAATCCATGCTAAAGGATTTATAATAGTAAGTGTCACATAAAGAGTGAGACTGCCATTAGCTAGCTAAATGATTAAAGAAGAGACAGTAGATATAAGTCAAGTCTCAAAAAGATCTCTGAAGTTTCTAGATTCTTCACAGTTCCGGCCAGTCTCACTCAGATTTGTCAGTTTCTCTTAACATGTATTGCTTAGAACTAAACCAATATTCCAAATCTAATAGCCAGACTAATACACAGGAAAATAAAATAATCTCCCTTGATTTGAGCCCCATCTTATTAAGAAAGCCCAAGACTGCATTAACCTTTCTTTTTAGTAACTAATGTAATCTACTGGCTTATACTGAGTATACAGCCAATTAAAATAGTCAAGTTTTACACAGCAAGTCACTTTACCCTGCCCAAAGGTGTAGAATTCATTTTTCGAATCCAAATGCAGAACTTCACACTCACCTCTATAAATGTTTTTCTTAAATTTTGGTCTAGACTTTGGTCTATTTTATCATCATGATATAGTTCAATTATTCACCAGAATGAACTATCCTTCTCAACCTTTTTTCCAAAAACTTGATATACATTCTTTCTTTGGTTGCCCACAAGTCCTTGAAAAATACTTATCCCTCCTATGTGCCCATCTGAGTACCTAAGATGTAGACAGAGGCCAAAAAGTCCCATCGAACTATTCCCTCCAAATTGATTACTTCTTAATCACTGTTCTCTGGGTAGTTATCAACCTCATACAGTTTACCCTACATTACTTTCACTTGGTTCATAATCCACCATATAATCCTCAACGTTATCCCTTGTCAGGTAATTTGATCCCTTGACTGACCCATTTGGCAATTTAGTAAAAGAGTGAACTAAAATTAATTTGCTGAGTTCATTCAGATGCTGACGATCACTGCTTAAACTTTATTAAATGCTCACAGCTCACTCAACAGTCCACGTAAGAAACGGTTTCAGGGATCAGTGTTATCACAGACAATCTTATTTTTCAGTAAGATCCTTTATACAAAAGTGGAATATGTATTCATCTACAAGCAATTATCATTTCTCCCATTAGTTCTCAAAGATGATCAACTGTGCTTTTTAATCATACTTACATACTTTTAAGTATACTCTGGGTTGTCAACTTCTGTACCTGAAACCTGAATTCACTTAAATTGACTAGGAACTTTTTCATTTTTCTCATCTAATTTGAACTTCAATTTCATAATTACATTGTGTTCTACTCTTTCTTATAGGAAGATCTATCCTCTTATTAGAAAGTAAAAGAAACAAACAAACAAAGAATACAGACCAGTTTTCTGTTACCTAATGACTGCACCATCTTCCCCAAGTAGTCAGAAACTTTTTTCTTCTTCCTCTAAATGTTTATTTAAGAATCCATTAAGTTGTGTTTTGGACATGTATACATGCTATCCTCTCTTTAGGAGTAAACTTTCTGATCTAAAACTCTTCAAAAGTCCTCCTCTTCTATAACGCCTTCCAAAAAAGCCCTAAGCACAGGTGGCTGTCCCATCCTTGGTCTTCTCTAGCATTTTACGAAGTCTTCTCCTACCCACTGCTTGTCTTCCTCATTAAATTTTAAGTTATTTAAGGATGAGGATTACGTCATATTCATCGAAGTACCTACTGTGCCTAGTGGCTGTGTCCTACAGTAACTCGGAGATGCAGGACTTGAGAAAGAGGTCAAAACTAGAGATACAAACTTGGAAGTCAACAGCAAAAATGGCAGGAAAAAATATAAAAGAAACAGCATTATTAAAAGAGAAAACTCCTGTGAGAGGAATGGAGAAGTGGATCACCCTTTGGAGATATACATTAAAAAGGCAGGGAAGGATGCATAGAAAGGGAGCTTTAGAAGAGCAGTATAATTTTTAAGTCTATCCTACAAGGGGTTTGAAAATAAGACCTCATATTCTTCATGGGCAAATCCTCAGTACCAAAACTGTTTTAATAAAATGAAACCAATATTACTAAAAGTATTTATCTATTGGAAGAGAAAAGTAAGGACACAATAATATACTTACATTTTTTTCTGATAATTCAAGAGGATGACTAGGCAAAAGTTCATTTTCACACAAGAAAACTGAAAGGAAATTAAAAAAAAAAATTTAAAGGAGATTAAATATCACTCAATACCCACAGCTCAAAATCCTATCTATAAAGGGATGGCATGAGAGAGTTTTTTGGGGTAACAAAACTGTTTTGTATCTTGACTGTGGTGACAGTCATATGAATTGATAAATGTGCTAAAAATTCATAGATCCATACACCAAAAGGAGAAAAAAAAAGTACTATATGATAATTTAAGAATGTATCCATTATAGACATTGGTGGTCAAGACTTCAATCACTAGGGAAAACCTGCCAAAATCTGGTGCTACATCTAGAAATTTAATGAATGTATGTTTATTCCTCAAAGTAAGATAATAGACTATTATTAGGCCTATTTTATCTATAAGGACACCGAGACATTAATTATGTGATTTGTCCAAAGGCACACGTCTAGTAAATAGCAGAGTCAGGATCCAAACCCAGGCCGACTGAATCCAGAGTTTAATCTCTCTCTGCTATGTTCTAGCACCTCCCAAAGGAAAGCGAATTACTCTAACAGTTAAGACAAGAAGGCAAATGGCTAAGTTATCAGTAGTAAAAAAATAAATTTAAAAAATCCTACGAAATCATGCTAATGGGCACCACTGTCTAGGAGGATGCCCTACGTTGAGAACCTACTACTTTGATGAGTTACTTCTTCCACTACAGGAAATATCTAAGCCTCTTCCCCTCTGTACCCCATGTAAGGTATATTACTTGCCATCTGCCAACTAGATACACATGTATAGCCTATCAAAATACTTAAAGAATATTGTGAAAAATAATTCACAGAAACATAACAAAATCAAAGTCATAATTCCCCCATATACCCTTTCCGAAGAAGATCATGACTTTCAAAAGGTCCACTTGCTGAAAGTTCAGTAACTGGAATACTGTCCTTTAGCTCAGATCCAAGTCCCCTGGCATTCTACAACACAAATAAAAAACATTATTAAATAGAAAAAAAATTTAAACACACACCTAAGCAGCTATGTCAAAAATACTGTTTAAGCAGGAGACAGAAAAATAAGAGTCCCTCAAAGAGTCCTCAGACTAGACAATTACAGCAAGCCTTAAACATTATGATACGACAGAGACACACATGGTACAATGAAATAACAAATGTAAGAGTGGGAAGGATTCCCGAGGTGATCTCTGACTGCTGTCAGTTTGAAAGGCATTCCAGGAAAAAATAACATGAATAAAGCCATGAAAATATAAATGAACAAGCTTCAGGCAGTTTGAGATGACTGGCCAAATGTATGTTTCCAGTGAGGCAGAAGTAAAGGCTGATGAAATACAAAAGTGAAATGTCTTACATGCAAAGAAATGTGGGTTTTATTCCAAAACCGACAGCCTCTGAAAGGTTATGGCACGACTGAATTTGTTTCCACTGGAAAAACCTCTCCCTTAGGTTAGAGTGTTTAACACAGAATAAAAAGCTGAGGACAGCACCCTCAGGAATACTATTCCTTGAGGACAAGAAAGAACAACAAAGAAATGGGATTAACAGACAGGATGGCTAAACAAAAGTAGTCAGAGAAGCTGGGGAAAAAGGGAATTTCAGAAAATGTTTGGTTTCTATATGAAGATGGTACTACCTATAAAAACTATGTGTATCTAACCAGGATAGTATAAAACAAAACAAAAAAGACAGTGCATTTGGTATGGTGCATTATTACCCTACCCTACTGTGAAATGCACAATCACCAGATATTTCTTAGCCCTCTATTATGTGTCTGGTACTCCACTAGATACTGAAGATACACGCCTACCTCCCAGGGCTTCATCTTATGAAGATACATTGAACAAGCAAAGAAAACATAGTGTTACAACAGGCAAAGCACGAGATGCTAACTTTATTTATTTATTTATTTACTTTTTCAGATAGGGTCTTGCTCTGTCATCCAGGATGGAATACAGTCGATCAATCATGGCTAACTGCAGCCTAGACTTCCCCGGCTCAAGCAATCCTCCTGCCTCAGCCTCTCAAGTAGCTGGGACTACAAGCGTGCAACACCACGCCTGGCTAATTTTTTAATTTTTTTGTGGAGATAAGGTCTCAACTATGCTGGCCAGGCTAGTCTTGAACTCCTGTGCTTAAGTGATCTTCCTGCCTCAGCATCCCACAAAGTGCTGGAATTACAGGTGTCAGCCGCCATGCATGGCCCAAGATGCTAACTTTAAATCACTTGTTGCTCAAGTCCAATATCCCTGCGATTCTGCAGAAAAATGTAAAACAGCTACAGGTAGTTTAGTATCAAATTTTATATCATTCTAGGAGAAAATATTGTGAGAAGTCACCTTTGAACTATTTCTTAATTCGTTTGTATATTTGATTTGGTCAGGTATTTTATCCTTTTCAGAGTTTCTTCATTACACCACTCTTGCCTAGCCTATCACGCAAGGATAACTTCAACAGCATTCTACTGGGTCTTGCTGCCTTTAGACTCACCCATTTTCCAGTTCTGCATACAAGGTTTTCCTCAAGCATGAAACCTCCTCCAACAAAACTGCTATAAAATCTTTGTTGGTTCATTAATGTGTGAAGCACAAAGTTCAGACTCCTTAGCCTGGACCTAAAGAACCTGCATAATTTGTTCTAACTCCCCTACATACAAGAAGCCATGGTGGACGAGGAAAAGAATCTGGACTCTAGTGTGGACTGTCACTAACCTACTTTGTGACTGCCAGCAAAGCACCAACCTCTCCGGCCTTGTTTACTCATCTGCACCAAGGAGCTGAACTCCCACCAGGACTACATATGCTCCTTGATTTATGATGGGGTTAATTCCCAATAAACCCATCTTAAGTTGAAAATATCAAAAGTCAAAAACACATTTAACACACCCAACCTACTAAATATCAGGCTTTAGCCTAGCCTACCTTAAACGTGCTCAGAACACTTACACTAGCCTACAGTTGGCCAAAATCATCTAACACAAATCCTACTTTATTAAAAAGTATTGGGTTATTTCACGTAATTTATTGAATATTGTACTGAAAGTGAAAAACAGAATGGCTGCATGGGTACTCAAATATGACCTGTACTGACTGTGTATGGATTTCACACCATCATAAAGTCAGAAGATTGCTGAACCACCACAGGTTGGGGACCTTCGGCAGAGCTGTGTGATTGTTGCTTTTCAAATGTATCTTCTATTACTTCCCTATATGAACATTCTCCTCCTTCTGGACTGCTTTATTGTAAAGTGACAAAAGGTTTCAATGCACAAAGAAAAGGTGAATTCTGACTTCTAGATTATCGTCATTTTTTCCAATTTCCTTCTGTAAAATATCAGGATTAGTACTCACTGTTTCTAATAAAGGAAGGAGCCGAGAAAGGCAAATCTACGAAAACCTAACTATTAGTTATATTTGAGAGTGCCTATAAAACTTTTTAAACAATGATTAGCAGTATTTACCAACAGAAACTTTCTAGATTTGGATGGATGGCCTACCAGCAGTACCGATATCAGAGTCTGTGGCAATGGTGACTCAGTATTCTTCTCAAATATTACAACTTCTAAGTTAAAAAGAAAGAGAAAGTGGTGGGAAGGAGAGGGAGGGAGGAGATGTACTAACAATACTGACAAACGGAGAATAGCAACTGTCTGGTTTTTTCCCCTCTAACACCTAGCACACTACAAGCTCTCAAAAAAGTTTGTAGAGCAAAGCTGCGTTACACAAATGCGACCTATAGTTGTGGGTCGGTTACCAGGCAGTTACAGGGCGAGGACTGGGGGAGATGAGGAGTCTGAGGACTCTTGGCTCTCAGAGGTTACCCCTCAAGGAAAGGGTCGGCGGCGCCACCCCACAGAACGTTGCACTTTCGCGGCTGCCTTTTCCACTTCTGCGCCAAGTAAGGGGACGAGGTCTGGGCCTGCTGGGGTCTAAGGGCTGGAAGGGCGCAAACTGAGCTAAGAGGAGCAGGATGAAGCCGAACCGCTGCTAGTGGGACCAGTGCCGCAGCCAGGTCCCGGCGACAGTCACGACCCACCCAAACCCCGTGACTCGACAGATTATGGCGCCCCAGGGCCGGCCTCAGCTCCACGCTGCCGCCGCCGCCGCCACCCGGGGACGAGTTGGGAGGCTACTGCCTGTTTCTGCCGAGCCACGGTCCCGAGCCCGCGTGGAACTCCGGCCGCCCGGGTACCCACTCACCATCTTCAGCAGCTCTGCGAACACCCTCTCTGCCCAGTTACCGTCAGTCGACCCCGCTGCTCACTTCCGTTTCCGAGGGCTGCCCCCCCACATCCGCCGGAAGTGCGTCCGTCCGGACGAGGAAGGAAGGAGGGCGCGGGACGCCTGAGGGAGCTGCGCGGGGCCAAGGCTCCCACGCTTGCAATCCCCAGGGACCGAGGGCCAAGGGCGCAGTAAGGGTGTGGGCTGGGAGGAGGGAGGGGTCGGGACGAGACGTGCCTGAGGGGAGGGAAGACAGGGACTCTGGTTTATTAATAAACATCTACCGTCTGTACGGCATTTTAAGATGTGCAGTGTGCTTTTGTAGGTACATCGCCTTATTTAACACAAAACCTCTCTGAGGTAGCTATTACATTTCACAAAAGGGTAAACGAGGCATAGGTGATTTGAGTGATTTGCTTGAGATCGTTCGGCTAATGAAGCAAAATTGGGACACAAGGCTTTTGTCATTTTTAAAATACATATTATTCTGGTATGTTCCGAACCCTGTGCTGAGGCTAGGAATACAAAAAAGGACCAGGCTGGTGTGGCCTCTGGGCTAGAGGAGCATGGGTACTCCGGGGGCGGGAGGGGAGGGAGGGGATGATAGAGACTACAAATTAAGTAAATGTGATCATGACCGACTTGTGTTGGGCTCTTTGAACTGCATATCAACACAATTCTAAGTGCCTACATCCTTTATCCCCTTTAATCTTTTCAATAACCTTACGAGTACAATTGACAGGTGAAGAAACTGAGACATGAAGGGGTTAAATAAATATGCCTAAGGACATATTTATGAGTCTAGAATCCATGGTCATAACCCTATACTGTATTGTTCATACTGTATTGTTCAAATATAATGTAATAAAACAGACTTATAGTCTGCTACCACAGGATGGAGACACCTTAAGGAATCTTTGGACTGATAGTCAAAGGATAAGAGCGAACTAGTTTGGGGTAGTAGGGTATTTAAAACGACATTACGTGCAGATCTGCTTGTGCAAAAACGGTACTGGAAAAAAGGCCTAAGTCTGGCTAAAGTTCAGAAAGTAAAGTGGAGAGTACTGTGAGATGAGGTTGTAAGTAGATGGAGGCAAGTGGTTTTTGTTGTTGTTTTTGTTTGTTTGTTTTAAATAATGGTAGGGTTTAGCTATGTTGCCCAGGCCTGCATTGAACCCCTGGGCTCAAGCGATTATCCTGCTGCAGCCTCCTGAGTAGTTGGAACTACAGGCATGCATCATGGGACCTAGCTACAAGTTTTTTATGCAGCCTTTGTAGGCAAGATTAAGGGTGAGGCTTTGTCTTTAAAAAGCCATGGAAGGATTTGAGAGAGGGAAATTATAAGGCCATGTATGTTATGTATATCCACGGCCATGATCATACAACTTTGGAGTTCCAGATGTTAAGTGTTCTGCCCTGCTGTCCTTTAGGTGTCTTCTGGTCCTTCAAAATAACCATGTTATTAATCCTGAGATTTGAGTTGGAGTGTTTCGTTTGCATCTTTTTTCTTTCAGTTCCACCTAATGAGAAATTCACAGTAAAACTGTGAATCGTTTTTTAAAAATCATTTTAATATTTGCTGATTGCTTACAGTTCAATGAATATGTATTGAACATTTGCTTGATATACTAGATTCTGGAGCTATAAAGAAGAAAAGGGCATTTCCCTGTACCTGAGATGCTTATATTTTCCTGGGGAAATAGACATGTAAACAGATACTTAAAATGCAGCATGGGCCGGGTGCAGTGGCTCATGCCTGTAATCCTAGCACTTTGGGAGCCCGAGGCAGGCAGATCACTTGAGGTTAGGAGTTCAACACCAGCCTGGCCAACATGGCAAAAGCCCATCTCTACTAAAGATACAAAAAAAAAAATTAGCCAGACATCGTGGTGCATGCCGGTAGTCCCAGCTATTTAGGAGACTGAGGCAGGTGAGTCGCTCGAACCCGAGAGGTAGAGGTTGCAGTGAGCAGAGATCGCGCCACTGCACTCCAGCCTGGGTGACATAGCAAGACTCCATCTCAAATAATAATAAAATAAAATAATAAAATGCAGTGTGATAAATGCTTGATAGAGAAAGGGGCTAAACCAGAAAGTTGTTGGGAACAGGAGAAAACGGCATTCACGGAAGAGGAATGTGGAAAGGCAAGGGATGTGTGAAAAGTCATGCTGCTATCTGAGTAATGGAGAACATTTCCCTGTGGCTGGAGCTGTGGGCGAGCAGGTGGAGCAAAATGAGATGAGGTTGGAGGGACAGGTTGGGGCCAAAATGAAGGGCCTTGTGTGGCATGCTGACATTTAGGACTTTTTGTTACAGACAACAGGAGATAATGGAGGTCTTTTCACAAACATTTGGCATTAAAAAAAAAAAATTCTGGTGGCAGCATGAAGGACAGACTAAGATTAGGAGAAAGTAGGAACCAGGATACCATTTAAGCCACTAATGATACGCTAAGGTAGTGTCACATATTGGAAAAGGTTTTGAAAAGGAGGAAAAAGTAGGAGTGAACCTAAGAAATACTAGACTTCAAAAGACAGCTGGAAGAAGGGGAGCCTGCTTTAAAGGCTATGCCATCTTAGAATCAGAAGGGCAAGAAAGTATTGAGAGGTTGGAAAGTAGTTAAAAAGAAGCTAAAAAGGGATCATAAAGCCCTGAGAATAGGCTTTTGGTGATCACTGTGAAGAGTTGTTTTAGTGGCTCAGCAAGGAGAAAATTCCCCTTGAGTCTTAACACCCAAGTTTATATCCTGTTTTAAATGGTCTGTTACAGTATTAACTAATATGGGGTACTTTTGAGTATGCTAAATGCTTAAGAAGTAAATTAGATTTGATTCTGGAATGATTTAATTAGATTTACTTAAACTTTATGTTAAATAGCTTAGAGGATAGAGTATTAATAATGATAGCTAACATTTGTTACCTGTCAGGCCAGGGTTTAGTTCTTTGCATGTATTGTTTCAGTTAATCCTGTGAGGTAGATACTATCCTTATGCACATTTCACAGAAAACGCTGAGGCATCGTATGAGAACAAGCACCCTATTTTATTTTACTTTGTGTAGTCTTCTTTGACTTTACTCTTAAGTCAGTCTGGTGACAGATAGGCCAACTGAGGACAAGTTCAGCTTCGTTCACATCTGGCAAGAACCCTCCTCCCTCCTAGCTCTTTCCCCGTTTGTTACCTCACCTGTCTCCTGTTTGGGTGCTCTTCCTGTACTTCATCTTGTCAACTGAATTTGGGTCTTCTGACCTAAATTTTAGTGCTGTCGAATGATCTGAAATTACACTTACCCTTTGCCCTTTTCTGTTATTTGCCTAAGCTTGGCCCTGGCCACCCAAACCCTATTACCCAGCCTGCTTGGTTAGACCCCTCTTAAAAGCTGCTTTGTCTCCACAGCATAGTGCCTTGCATACTTAAGGCAGGTCCTCAGAAAGGTTTTAAAATCTAGTATGTAGTGGGTGTCTCTTTAGAACTTTGCAGAAGCTAAAAGAGGCATGAAAGAGGCATAGAGAAGAGAGGTCTGAAAATGTCTCAGAGCTGAGGAAGATACAATGTTGAGATAAGGAAATGACCAGTGATGTCAGATATGATTATGGGAAGATCAATGGAATTTGGCAAATGGGATGTTATTTGCATAATCTTCTGGTGAGCAGTTTAACTATAAACCAGATTGTTAGGAATGAAGAATTTATAAGAAGAAAATGGAGGCAGCTAAATTTTATAGATCATTCTTTTCATTAAGTTGTCCATTTCAAAAAATAGAAAGAGGATTTTGATTTGAATGAAAGTTGGGTTTTGTTTTTGTTTCATGTGCATGATTGGACAGACCAAAGTTTGTTAGGCAGATGTTAGAAAGAGTTGGTGAAGGGGCAAGAGTGAAAACAGCAGGGAAGAGCAGCAACAAGAAGGAATGATTGAGGTAATGACCTCTCAGACGCCCAGAACAGGTGTGAGGGAGAATCAAGGACAAAGATACAACTGTTAGAAACAGGAGACAGGCCAGGCGCAGAGACGCCTGCCTGGAATCCCAGCACTTTGGGAGGCTGAGGTAGGAGGATCACCTGAGGTCAGGAGTTCGAGACCAGCCTGGCCAACATGGTGAAACCCCGTGTCTACTAAAAATTTAAAATTAGCTGGGCATGGTGGCGCACGCCTGTAATCCCAGCTACTAGGGAGGCTGAGGCAGGAGAATCGCTTGAACCCAGGAGGCAGAGGTTGCACTGAGCCGAGATCGTGCCATTGCACTCCAGCCTGGGCGACAGAGCGAGACTCAATCTCAAAAAAAAAAAAAAAAAGAAATTATGCTTCCCTACAAGGCTGGGGGTGGAGGAGTAGTTCATGTGAGGGTAGTGGTATTACACAAATCTTAACCGATAAGAAAATTACTAGGTTTTCAAGGGCCTGAAAAGAATCTGTAAGTTATAAAAAATATATCCAAATCTTGGGAGGGAGAGATAGCATTAGGAGATATACCTAATGTAAATGACGAGTTAATGGGTGCAGCACACCAACATGGCACATGTATACATATGTAACAAACCTGCACGTTGTGCACATGTACCCTAGAACTTAAAGTATAATAAAATATATTTTTTTCCAAAAAAAAAAAAATATATATATATATCCAAATCTTTAAATTATCTAAATTCTTACAGTGTTGGGAAAGGTTCACTATGCATAATTTAGGGTAAGTCGTATTTACAAATCTTTGCAAGCCCCTTCCTACGTGTTAAGAGATGAAGAAATATCATTTGACCTTTTTCTTTAACCCTAAGAGATGAGTGTTTCATATTTCTTCTGAAATATTTTACTGGCTATGATTTCAGATGTAGCTGCTTTTAAAAGAGTGTCTTCTGATTATGAAAAGCCGGATTTTGAGAATAAGTACTAGAGTAGACTATTTGGAATCCAAGAGTTTTATTTTACTACTTTACATCTGCATTGCATCAGACATGGCACAAGTTAGCATTCCATTTTTCATGCTTTTGTAGCCCTGTTTTAGGTCTGTCTGTGCTCAAAATTGGTTTATATTTTCACCATAGTCTCTATTCATTTGCCTGCACAGCATACAGCTCATAGATTATATGCAATGAATTTTAAATTCTACACCTCTTTCCTTTACCATAGCCGTCTCCCATCATTTGCCAGCCCACATGTGGGAGCATGGAGTAATTTTAATATTAGCCAAATAAAAATGTAATTCAGAAAGCATATCTGCCAAAAGTATCATGTGCAGAGCCTCACAAAGCCTAATATAATATACATGTATACATGATGGTTTCAATTCCCTTATGTTTTTGGATACTAGTGTCAGTATTCCCCTCCACTGGCATGAATAATTAGTGGAAATATCTGTATTTTGAAAATTCAAAAATTTATTCCCTGAAGATACAGACTTGAGGAAAGAAATTTAGCCTATATTCAAAACACACCAGGTTACCTCAAAAGCAGTTTACCTTAATCTTACTCAGAATTAGAAAGTCGATGCAGAATCAGAGAGCTGAAAAGGATGGCCTACGACATTCTGATTGTGTGGTTGGTATATTTGACTGTTCTGTTTTTTCTTCAGAAGCAGTGCATGTTCACTATAGAAAATCAGACACCACCAAAAGGCAACAAGAAGAAAATAGAGAACACTTGAACGCATCACCCAGAGATAACCAATGTAAATGTATTGGTGGATATCCTCTTAGACATTCTTCTATGTGACAGACTATATCTATTTATCTTTAAGAAAAAAATAGATTGATTCCATTTTCTAAGTGAGCTGGGAAATTTTCTTTTGGCTTTTTTATGACCATGTTGCTATTTAATAAAACCCGTCATTGTGGAGACTTAGAAAACATCCTTCCTTCTTCAGGAATGAGAAATTACACGTAGGCAATTTATTCAACATTTTTCATTATGTCAGCATGATTAGATGCCAAGTGGCTATTTGGAATAATTTTTGAAGGTATGTTTTTTTGACACTTTGCCAGGGAAATCATAACTCTTAAAATTCTCCAATAACCCTAACCATACAATTGGAGTTATGGATGGATATTATGTTCCATGTTTTGTTGTTTTCTCACTGTTACAGTATCTGGGATTAATGCCAAAAGCTATTCAGCCTCACCCATTTATTAAATGAGGGTGTCCAACTAAGTTTATACAATAGAGTTTAGAAAAAAAAGAAGACCTTGTTTGTTTATCATTCTAGTTAGGTGTTTTTACATGAGCAAGAAAGAAAAGTATTGTTTCTAAAATTCCTTGATGAACTTGCCTGGTTGAGAAGTAGAGTATCATGGATAACAGAATTAATTACCTGACACCTGAGCCACAAGCAGAGATCCTTGCTTATTCCAAACCATCCTCCACACTGCTGCCAAAGTTGTTTGTTTTCTAAAATTCAAATCGCTTACTTTCCTTAAAGCCCTTTGTCTGCCCTACAGAATTAATTTATAACTCTTTAGAATGTGAAACAGGCTTTCTGTGATCTGTGAACCCCACTCTTAAATTCTTTACTCCAATCATATTAAAGTACTTGGAATTCTCTGTTAATGTTGATTTCATACCCCTATACATTTCTTCCTGCTCTCCCCTCTTTTTGGAATGCACTATCAACCCATGTCAGGTCAAGCGTCACTTCCTCTACAGAACCTTTCCTGACCTTCTCCGCTGCCCTACTTTCCCTACGTGGGGAAAATAGACCCTTTATGCCTCATTGCTTATGCATACATATGAGTAATTGTATCTCACCAGCAGTAACACACTGTTGTACCTCTTGTTTTCACATGTGCTTGTCCTTGTTAGACTGTAAACTCCATTCACCATCTTTCTGGAGCTGTCATCTTTCATTAGGAACATGTAATAGCCTTTCAGCTAGTACCCCACCCCCTCCACTCTTACCTGCTTTTGAAGTGATTCTCCCCATCTCCAGAGTAAGTGGGTTCGTCAAACTATGCTTCTCTGTGTGAAAGGTGTGGTGGTGGGAACTGGGTGAAATTAGCTCCAGGACACAATTAGCACTTGGTCTAATGTATTTACTGCAGTAAGTAACCAGTGCTGAGAGATTCCCAAGAAGGATGGGGAGTGGGGAAGGAGTAGGAGTAAGTGGAGAAAGTAGGGGCTGAGAAACTAGGTGAAGAATCAGAATCAGGTGTAGACAGCCATACAAGTCACAGATCTGAAAAGGTCGAGTTAGCCAGAGTTCAACCAGGGCTGCCAAAACTTGTGTAGTTAGGGTGTGCCAGGCAATGCCATTAGGAGCTACCGTGTGGTCAAGGGTTGGAGTGGTCATGAAATAAAAAAACACTGTCCAGGGACCAAACGTAGTTGCAAAATTCTGAGTTTGGAGCCGAGAGGAACATACACTATGGGAGATAACAACGAGCAGCCTAAGTCAGTCTTGTCAAAATCCATTGCACGAAAAACTGAACTTTCAAAATAGTGTAGTTATATTTGGTGCATTGCAATGCCAAATAATTTCTTCCTTGACCACTGTATTTATTAAAGGGCTGCTTTCAAACATCTTCCTCAAATGGTAAATGTGATTCCAAGTGGTCTAAATTCACATTTCTGTCAACAGAAATTTAACGTTTGTGGGTCTGATGGGTGAGAAGTGATAACTCAGGGTTACTTTCGTTTGGATCTTTCTGATTACTGTTCAGATCATGCATTTTCTCATGTTCTGTTTAGATTTGCTTTTCTGAAAACGCTTATTCACACATTCTTTATGCATTTTTCTGTGGAGTGTTTTTTTTCTTTTTCCTGTAAATTTTTGGTCACTCATTTCATACTGTAGATATTAACCTTTTTCTAATACATCCCAGATATTTCTTGAAGTCTATTATATAATAACATTATTCTTTTCCTAGGGTATCTTTTACATACACATGTTTAAAAAATTATATTTTCCTTTGCAACTCCCTGGTTTACTATTTCCGTTGAGAATGTTTTCCTAACCTGTAGTGGATAAATTCATTCTGTTAAATTTTATTCTAAAATATTACTTTTTTTACATTTTGTTTTAATCCATATGGGATTTAACTTTGGATATGGATTAAAAAGGGGTCTAGTTTTTTTCCTCTAGATGGCTATATTAAAATCCCATGTATACTAAGATACATTTTGGCACTCCCCATTTTAAAGATCTATTTATTTTTCTGAGTAATACTAGCTAACATGTATCAGTGCATATACTATAGATGTCAAATCCTGTCCTAGGTGCTTTACATACTTTACTTCATTTAATCCTGGCAGCATGATTGTGGGTAAATTCTGTTCCACATGAACTTGAAAACGCCTTTATCAAATTAAAAAGAAACCATTGGAATTATGATTAGAATTATATGAAATTTATGTATTGATTTTTGGAGAATTGACATGCTTTACATCTTTCAATAATATTTTATAATTTTCTTCATGTGTCTTAAACCTGTCTTGTCAAATTTAGCCTTAAGCATTCTGTACTTTTATCACTGTTACAGAAAGAATGTAGTCATATGTCTCTTAATGATAGGCATACGTTCCGAGAAATGCAGCATTAGGTGATTTTTGTCTTTGTGAAAAATGTTGTAGTGTCCTTACACAAACCTAGGTGGGATAGCCTACTAACACCTAGGCTGCATGGTCTAGCCTGTTGCTCCTAGGGTACAAACCTGCAAGAATGTTACTGTATGGAATCCTGTAGGCCCCTGTAATACAGTGGTGTTTGCTTACTTAAATGTATCTAAACATGGAAAAGGAACAGTAAAAATAAGGTGTTTCATTATAATCTTAAGGGAGCACCATCATATGTGCAGTCCATTGTTGCCTGAAACGTCATCATGCAGCATGTGACTATGTTTTTCCATTCTCACTCCTTTTTGGTTATTACTGTAACCATTCCTACAGATGCGGTAAGGATGGTATGTGTATTAGTCAGTTTTGTCTCAATTACACTGCAGTAACAAACAACCTGAAAATCTCAGTGGCTTATAACAACAAAAAATTTCCTGCTCATACTACGTGCCCATCCCAAGCTGGCTGCGGCTCTGCTTCACATCTCCCTCACTCCGGGGTCCAGGCTAATGAAGCCATTGCTGTCGGGCACATTGCAGTCTTGTAGTAGAGAGGAGTCAAAGTATAGCATCTACTAATTCTTAAAGCTCCTGCCAGGAAGTGTCATACATCACTTCCCCCAAACTTTATAAGCCAAAGCAAGAAGTGCCCATATCTGACATTGAAGCATCTGGGATGCATATGTTCTCCACAAGGAAGGGCCCTTCAAGTCACAATGGCAACCCTGACACCTAAGAAATAACCAGTGAGATAGGATCAATACTCTTTCAACTTGAAGGGCAGCAAATATTTTGATCACTAATACCATGTATCACAATATTTCGTTGTTAAGTTGGCAAGATTGAGAAATCCTAGAAAGTGATACCTATGCAATAGACATTTATCTCCATTCAGCAATATTTGGTTTCTCTCTTATTTTCAAGTATGCAAGAAGATGACGCTTTTTCTTGTCTCTTAAAATTAAATATAGCCAGCCAGGCACAGTGGGTCACACCTGTAATCCCAGTACTTTGGGAGGCCAAGGCAAGTGGATCACATGAAGTCAGGAGTTCGAGACCATCCTGGCCAACATGGTGAAACCCTGTCTCTACTGAAAAATACAAAAAAAAAAAAAAAAAAAAATAGCCTGGCGTGGTGGCAGATGCCTGTAATCCCAGCTACTAGGGAGGTTGAGGCATGATAATCGCTTGAACCCAGGAGGCAGAAGTTGCAGTGAGCCCAGATCTCACCACTGCACTTCAGACTAGAGGATACAGCGAGACTCTATCTCCAAAAAAAAAAAAAAAAATAGATACAGCCATGTGACTAATCCTGGCCAATGAAAATGTAAGTAGAAGGGATGTGTGTACTTCATTCCTGCACAGAAGCATTGAGAAGTTGGAGCATGATTATCCATATCTTCTCGGCCATAGTGATAAATAGAAGTATATGCTGATGTAGAAGTACCAAAAGGGTTAAGTAGCTAGAATGTCTTCATATAGAAGACAGTGGCTGTGGATGTCACCCAGATAAAGAGTCTGTGGTTTTAAGTCACTGAGACTTAAAGGGTTTTTTTGGTTTTACTTTTTTATTACTGTAATATAACGTAGCCTAGCTTTAATCAGGATAGCGTAGGTTATGCTGTGGTAATAATACATATTTAAGATATTGTAACATAAAATATGTGTGTGTGTATATATATATTCATTTATCTATAATGCGATGTAGGACAAGGTCCTTCTCTTAAGTATGGGTCTACTGATTTGGAGTACCATGATATCTTTCTTGCATAAACATCAATAATGCATCATATACAGTTTTCAGTTTGGATTTCTCTAATGTGGTTCAAGAACTTAATAAGACTTGTAGACAAATGCAAATACAAAATCTTCAAATTTTCTCCTCGTGCTTTACAATTGTTATGCCCAAACCAACAGCATTTTTTGCAACCTGTCTTTATTGACTCTTTCTTTTTTTTTTTTTTTTTTTTTTTTTTTGAGGTGGAGTCTCGCTCTGTCGCCCGGTCTGGAGTGCAGTGGCCAGATCTCAGCTCACTGCAAGCTCCGCCTCCCGGGTTTACGCCATTCTCCTGCCTCAGCCTCCCGAGTAGCTGGGACTACAGGCGCCCGCCACCTCGCCCGGCTAGTTTTTTTTGTATTTTTTAGTAGAGACGGGGTTTCACCGTGTTAGCCAGGATGGTCTCGATCTCTTGACCTCATGATCCGCCAGTCTCGGCCTCCCAAAGTGCTGGGATTACAGGCTTGAGCCACCGCGCCCGGCCTTTATTGACTCTTTCTAAAGCAGACAACAGTGTCTATGAAAACAAAAATTCATTCTTATCACATTATTATGTATTGGCTTCAGTAATATTTGTTCAAGTTACTTGGTTTATAATAACAGTACAACTGTCATAAAAATGTTTAGGAGCAAGCACAACTAGAAATTGGTAAACAACTCATCTGGTAAAAGTGGAGTACATGGTTATGTATCATAAAAATGTTTAGGAGCAAGCACAACTAGAAATTGGTAAACAACTCACCTGGTAAAAGTGGAGTACATGGTTATGTAAGAGAGTAGCTCACAAGGTGAGTGCATTTTTCTGCCATAAGCAATAGTCCGTAGGTTTCACAGATGACATTGAGAGCTTGTGTAAACCCCAAGAGTTATTTAGATAGACGCAAACTAAGAGAACATATGACGAACAATGTACACGTGTATGTATATTCACATATGTATGTATCTTTGTGTATTTATCTTGTGTCCAGCCGTGTTAATTAAACATATGTTCTTTTTAAAAGCATATCTTAGAGCTTCTAAATATGTTGGCATATTATCAGCAAAAAGATAATTTAATGTCTTCTTTCCCAAATTTATTTCCTTATCTTACTGTACCTGCTACAACCTCCAAAATAGTGTTGAGTAAGTAATGGTGATAGTGAATGTCCCAGTCTTTTTCCTGATTTCAGTGTAAGTATATTTAGTGTTTCACTCTTTGGGATGATAATATGTTATTAGTTTTTTGGTAAGGTCTTTAATATTTTAGGTGGTAACTTTCTGTGGCAGAGACTGGCTAGATGCTCACCCATACGTTTTCCTTTTCTCCTGAGAACACAGATGAACTACATTTTCCAGTCTTGCTTGTGGTTATGTAGACCTAACCTAACTGAATTTTGATCAGAAGAATGTGGGTGGAGAAGAGAGATTACATTTCCAGTACTAACCCTGAGCTTCCCACATTCTCTACACTGCCTTTCTCTACCAGTCAGATGCAGAGGTCTTGGGACATCTTTCTAGATGGAAGAGCTACTGATGGAAAGAGCTCAGGTCTTTGAATGACTGTGGGTAGGAGAGCTCCACTGTTGTCCCACACTGGATTATGACATGAGGAAAAATAACTTACTGGGTCAAGCCAATAAGATTTGGGGCTGTTTGTAAGACGAGATAGCTTCTGCTGACTAAAACATCTTCTAGTCAGATGTTACGAAGAGTTTTTAATTGGGATAACTGCTCAAGTTTTTCAAATGCCTTTTAATCATCTATTTATATAATCACTATTTTTCCCCCACTAATTTTCTGGCATGCCCATAAGCAGTTATGTTGACGGGCTTCTTAATATGGAAACCATCCCTGTATTCCTAGACTCACCCTACTAGTTTATATTTTTTATTTTGAAATATTGTTTCTTAAAATTGTATCCAGAATTTTTGCAGTTATAGTCTTAAGTGAGGTCATTCTGTATTTTCCTTCTTGTACTATTTTTTAATCAGATATTCAGATTAATATGTTGCTGGCTTTCTACAATTAAATGTGGAACTTTCTGTCTTTTTCTATGGTCTAGAATGATTTGATTTTAAAAACATTGAACCAGGTGTAGTGGCTTAGTCTGTAATCCCAGCTATTTGGAAAGCTGAGGCAGAAGGATCACTTGAGTCCAAAAGTTCAAGACCAGACTGAGCAACATAGCATGGCCCCATCTGTAAAAAAGAGTGTTAAAAAATAATAAATGACGTTGAAACATCTGGCCCTGATGTATGAAAAGAGATTTGTATTTATTTATTTACTATTTATAGTTCTCAATTTCTTTGTAACATAACGTATCTTACTTAGTTCTGTCTGTTTTAAGCTTTATAAAACAAAAGGTGTATTTGTGTGTGACATTTTACTCAAAATGTTTTCAGTTCATTCATTTTCCTGTTGTATAATATTCCCTTGTATAAACATACCCTCTTTTTAAAAATCCGTTCTACTGATTCCTTGGATTGTTTCCAGGGTTTGCTAATATAAACAGTGGTAATACAAATATTTTTGTACGTATATTGTGGTGCAAAAGTACCTCTAGTTGGCCGGGCGTGATGGCTCATGCCTGTAATCCCAGCACTTTGGGAGGCCGAGGTGGGTGGATCATGAGGTAAGGAGTTTGAGACCAGCCTGACCAACATAGTGAAACCCCGTCTCTACTAAAAATAAAAAAATAATAAAAAAAAAATTAGCCGGGCTTGGTAGTGTGTGCCTGTAATCCCAGGCAGGCAGGAGAATCGCTTGAACCCGGGAGGCAGAGGTTGCAGTGAGCCGAGATCTTGCCACTGCACTCCAGCCTGGGGGACAGAGCAAGAGTCTGTCTCAAAAAAAAAAAAAGTTCCTCTAGTAGAAGTGGAATGCTTCATTGTAGAATATACACACAGCTGCTAGATAATATGAAAATGTTAACCAACCTGTTTGAAGCAATTTACACTTCAACTAACAGTTTCCATTACTCCACATCCTCGTTGCCAGTACGTGATCTTATTCAACCTTTACATTTTTATCAATCTGTCAGGTATAAAATTGCATGTCATTGCAGTTTTTTTCATAATTACCCTTGAAATTTAGTATATTTTCATATTATTGGCCATTATGTATTCTCTGTCCTGTAAAATATCTATTCATATCTTCTGCTCATTCGTCTTTTTTTGTTGATATATAGGTCAGTGGTAGGTTTTTGAGAAATATTTTAAAGTTAGATATAATCAAATTTATCAATATTTTTCTTCAGTAACTTTCAAAGGTTTACCTTTCACATTTATGTCCGTAATATAACTGTAATTGTGTGCACACACCTGCGTAAATGTACACACATATTGGATGAGGTTCTTTTTCATTTTTCTCCATATGGATTATTCCAGCTCTATTTATATTGGGAAATCTGTCATTTTCTCCACTCATCTGCAATGCCAGCTTTGCCAAATATCTGTTTGGGGCTCTCTTTTCTGTTCCATTGGTTAATTTGTCTATCTATATGCACATTTTGTATTGTTTTAATTCTTATAGCTTTACGATATCTCTTGATATCTGGGATAAGACAGATCTTATTTAGGACAAGACTCTACATTATTCTTTAGAAGTATCTTGGCTCTTGTAGCAATAGGTCAAAGTGAAAAAAGGTGTTTTGCCATAAAAGTTAGTTTAAAAGGTTATTTGAATTTTTCTTGAATTTATTGAGTTTGGGGAAAATTGACATCCTTAAGATGGAACTTTTCTGTTCGTATGGCATGTTTCTCCATTTACTTAGGTGGTTTGCATGTATTTCAGTAAATTTTTATAATATTCTACATTAAATTTTAAAAATATTTTTGTTGGATTTATTTCTAGATATTTTACATTTTGTGTTATTGTATCCCCTTAAAATTAGATTTTGTATCTGTCTAGTGTTGATAGAAATGCAATTGACTTTTGCCTGTTGATTTTATGTCTAGCAATCCTGCAAAATTTTTAAATTTCTTATCATTTGTAGCAGACTCTTTGAGTTACCTATGTAGAGAATTATTGAATTTATAAATTATGACAGTTTTAATTTTGCCTTTCTGAGTCTTCTTTGTGTTTTGTTGTTGTCATTGTTTTTGATATTCTGCAATGGCTAGAACTGCAACACAAACTTATTAGGAATGATACTGATTTATCTCCTTGTCATGTATCCTTTTAAAGGGAATGCCTTTAACTTTTTTTTTTTTCTTTTACTGTGAAGAATTACATTTGCCAGAGATTTTTTTTTGCAGATACCCTTGATTAGGTAGGCTAAGGATGTTCTTTCCTACCCTTTTTGGATAAGAGTTTGTTAGTTTGTTCGTTTTAATTGTAAGTGGCTTGTTAAAATTTCTTGAATGTTTTTTCTGCCTCTTTTGAAATGACCATATGATTTTTCTGTTTTAATCTGTTGATGTGGTAAATTACATTTATAAATTGTCTAATGGTGCAGTAACCTTACATTCCTGGAATAAACCCTATTGATCATTATCTGGATATGGTTGCTAATATTTTGTTTCAGATTTTTATCCATAATCAAGAGTGGAGTTAGACTGTAATTTTTTTCTTCTGTGGTTTTTGTATGAAGTTATATTAGTCTCATAAAATGAGTTAGGAGATGTTTCTTCTTTTACACTATCTGAAAGTGTTTAGGATTGGAATTATCTGCCTTTGGATCCTGGTAAACTTGCCTGTAAAACTACCTGGACCTGGACCTGGTGTTTTGCTTTTTGTTGTTGTTGTTGTTTGTTTCTGAGCCTCGCTCTCGTCGCCTGGGCTGGAGTGCAATGGTGCAATCTCGGCTCACTGCAACCTCCGCCTCCCAGGTTCAAGGGATTCTCCTGCCTCAGCCTCTTGAATAGTTGGGATTACAGGCGCCTGCCACTATGCCTGGCTAATTTTTGTGTATTTAGTAGAGACGGGTTTCACCATGTTGGCCAGGCTTGTCTCGAATGCCTGACTGCAGGTGATCCACCTGCCTCGGCCTCCCAAAGTGTTGGGATTACAGACGTGAGCCACCTCGCCTGGCCGCTATTTTCTTTGTGGGAATCAACTACTGACCATATTTCATTAATGATTATAGACTTGATGATAAACTATTTAACAACCGATTAGAATGGTTACACCAGTTAATCAGAACAGACCCTGGTCCTAAGCAAACAGTATGACTGTATAGTTGCATACAGGCTAAATATCAACTTTCATATTTTCAATTTCAGATTTTAATTTTCTTCTTAAGTTAGTTTTGTAAATTATGTGTTTCCAGGAATTTGTTCATTTTCCTTAAATTTTAGAATTTATTTAATGTTCATGCTATTTGTATCTGTGTAATTGCTGTTGTATTTGCAATGTTTCATTTTCCATTCTTGAAATTGTTTGTAGGTGCAGCACACCAACATGGCACATGTATACCTGTGTAACAAACCTGCACGTTGTACACATGTACCCTAGAACTTAAAGTATAATTTAAAAAAAAAAAAAGAAAAGAAAAGAAATTGTTTGTAGCTGCTTGCTTACTTCATCAGTTTGCCAAAGATCTGTCCGTTTTATTTTTTTTTCAAGGAACCAACTTTCTACTAAATGTTGTGTTTTGTTTAATTAATTTATGCTCTTAAAATTTTTATGTCCTTTATTCTATTCTATTTAGGTTTCATTTCCCTTATGCTTTCTTTTTTGACCAAGGAACTATTTAGAATTATAATTTTCCTTTTTTTTTAGATGGAGCCTCACTCTGTCACCCAGGCTGGAGAGCAGTGGCTCAATCTCTGCTCACCGCAGCCTGTGCCTCCCATGCTCAAAGGATTCTGGTGCCTCAGCCTCCTGAGTAGCTGGGATTATAGGTGTGTACCTCCACACCTGGCTAACTTTTTCATTTTTAGTAGAGATAGGGGTTTCATCTGTTGGCCAGGCTGGTCTCGAACTCCTGACCTCAAATGATCCCCCTCTACCACCACCTCGCCCTTCCAAAGTGCTGGGATTACAGACATGAGCCACTGTGCCTGATCTACAATTATACTTTTAAAAGTCAAAGTTTTTTATTACATTTTTGTTATTCATTGAATTATGATCAGATGATGTGGTCTAGATGATAGTGATTCTTTGATACTGTTAAGACTTGCTCTGTGAGCTAATACATTGTCAATTTTTGTAACTGCTCCTGGGAACAGAAGGCGTAGCTCCCGTTATGTGGTACAGGACTCTATGTATGTTCATTAGACCTGCCTTGTTTATTGGAATGGTCATATCACCCATATATTTTTCTGATATTTTTGTCTTGTCAATTTCTGACAAAGATGTGATTAAAATCTGCCTTATCATAGTGTATTTGTCAATTTTGTTTTCTTGTTCTGTCATTTTTTGCTTAATATTTTTGAAACTTTGATATTAGAAATATGCAAATTTAGAATTGTTTATATCTTAACTAATGAATTGGACCTTCATCAATATGTTAATGCACCTCTGTCTCTAGTAATACTTTTTACTTTATTTTTTCTTCATCTGATAATAATGTAACCACACAAACTTTCTTTTGGTTAATATTTATTAAATGTTTTTCCCTCTTTTTACTTTCAACTCTTCCATGAATTTACTTGTTTTACATGTGTTTCTTGTAAAAGCAAAAGACTTTTACCTAGCCTAATAAAAAGTTTAGTCTACTTACCCTTATTGTTATTTTAATATATTTGGATTCCACTGCCTTCTGGCTGCTATTGTTGCCATTGATAAATGTGCCAAAAGTCTATTTTTCCCTTATAGGTGATGTGTATTTTTTTCCCTCTGGCTGCTTTAAGATTGTCTGTTTGGCCGGGCGCGGTGGCTCAAGCCTGTAATCCTAGCACTTTGGGAGGCCGAGACGGGCGGATCACGAGGTCAGGAGATCGAGACCATCCTGGCTAACACCGTGAAACCCCATCTCTACTAAAAAATACAAAAAACTAGCCGGGCGAGGTGGCAGGCGCCTGTAGTCCCAGCTACTCGGGAGGCTGAGGCAGGAGAATGGCGTAAACCTGGGAGGCGGAGCTTGCAGTGAGCTAAGATCCGGCCACTGCACTCCAGCCTGGGCAACAGAGTGAGACTCCGTCTCAAAAAAAAAAAAAAAAAAAAAGATTGTCTGTTTGTCTGCATTTTACTACAGTGTGTCTTGATGTGAATGCCTTTTATTTATCCTGCCTTGAATTTTGGGAGCATTACAAAACTTCCATGATAAAATAAGAGAGCCTCTGTAAAATAAACTCACATTTTACCCTTGCCTCTTCCTCCCGCTCCATCACCACCACTATCTTTGATTGCAGTTATGAGGTCTGGAGCTGTGAGAACCATCTTGAAATCATAAGGTAACAAACACAAACATTGAGAAATGAGAGAGGAAGAACCTATGTCCTTGATAACTTCACTGAGCAGTCTAGAGTTAGGCACCTGGATTGCTATAGAAGAAACATAAATGCCTTTTTTGTTTAACTTATACTCTTTGGTCAGGTATTCTTTGCATCCAAAAATGATGTTTATCAAAACACAGTGTTTCTCCTGTGAAATGCGCCAGAACACTGTAACAGAGTAAGTGTCCAGTCATGTTTTTCAAATGCCTACTGATCATTTTGTATCAGGTACATGGAGAAATCTGTTTTTTGTCTTTAAGCATAGGTTTAAATTAATGACCAGTAAGAAGAGATTAATCACTGATTAAAGACAACTTTAAAAGATTTCCCCTTCAACTGAAAATTCATTTGGAAAACCATACTTCTTGGAATTTCTTTTTAAACTTAATGTTGTTACTCATATTGTTATTTAAACCAAAGTCTTGGATTCTAAAAGTAAAATTTTGAGTGTCATCCTTTTGTTATTTTCATTGTTGGCACTCCCAGTGCCTTGCCATTAATTCTCTGGAAGATTTGTTTTTGGAGGGAGACACTGTGAAAAATGTATTTATTTTGTTAGGACAAAAGTCATGCAAATGCAGGAAACGAATTCTAGTAGTTAACAGATACGGAGAGTTTATGTGCATGGATACAAACACCTCTTCTGTTTGAATGTCTGGGTATAGCAGCCATTAGAAGGTCAGCAGTTCTGTTAAAGAGTCTGGAGGGCTTGACTCCAAATGCCCATTTGCATTTTGTCTTCATAAATCTGCACACTGTATTCAAGTGATCTACACTTGATATTTGAAAAATAGGATCCCAGTTAGTCACTTCAAACAGAACCTAATACTTGAATAGCATTTTGTTTGTTTATTTTGAGACAGTCTTGCCCTGTCACCCAGGCTACAGTACAGTGGCGCAATCATAGCTCACTGTAACCTTGAATTCCTGGCTCAAGCTATCCTCCCGTCTCAGCCTCCTGAGTAGCTAGGACTATAGCTGCGTGCCACCACATTGGGCTTTTTATTTTTTATTTTTTTTGAGGCAGAGTCTCACTCCGTCACCCCGACTGGAGTGCAGTTGCTCGATTGTAGCTCACTGTATCCTCGACCTCCCAAGCTCAAGTGATCCCCCTCCTCAGCCTCCTGAGTAGTTAGGTCTATAGGCATATGCCACCACACTGGGCTTTTTTTTTTCTTTGAGACAGAATCTCACTCTCACCCAGACTGCAATACAGTTCCTCGATTGTAGCTCACTGTAGCCTTGACCTCCCAAGCTCAAGTGATTCTTCCACTTCAGCCTCTTGAGTAGGTGGGACTACAGGCACATGCCACCACAGCTGGCTAATTTTTTATTTTTTGTAGAGACAGGTTTCGCTGTGTTGCCCAGGCTGGTCTTGAACTCCTGTCCTCAAGTGATCCTCCCACCGCGGCCTCCGAAAGTGCTGGGATTACAGGCATGAGCCATTGTGTCTAGCGGTTTATATTCACAAAATGCTTTCATGTGTATTAACTCATTTTTTGTTGCATTTGTCAATAGTTCCCTTTTTTTGGAAGGGGGGGTAGTGAAGAACTATTCATTGGTTTAGCAAATATTTACAAACTAAAGTGTTTACTGTGTTAGCTTCTTGGAGCACAATGCTTGCCAGACATGGTTCCCATCCTCATGGAGTTTCAGCCTTGGAGGAGCACACCTTAATCAAATGATCAAATAAACCGAAATAAAACTGCAGCTTTGCAGGTGCCACAGAAGAGAAATAAATGGTCCTCATAGAGGAGTCAGTGAGGTCAGAAAAGGCTTCCTGGTCTGATGAGTAGAAGTTAACTGAGTGAAGAACGGAGTGAGAATAGATACAGGCAAAGGTCCTGTGATATGATGGTGCCTGGTGACTCTGCGGGACTAGAAGAAAGCCAGTGTGGCTGCATCAGAAAAGCAAGGCTGTCTGAGGTTGGCAACGGCCCTGAACGTGCAGGGTCTTGCAGGTAGAGGGGCCAGAAGAACAGTGAGGAGGCTACGACAGAGCATGTGCCAACTCTCCTGTTTCCCCATCTCACGGATGCACTTTCCACAGAACTCAGAGAGCTGGGCTACTATAGAGGCTTTCAAAAAGCCAAAGAGGCCGGGCAGAGTGGCTCACACCTGTAATTCCAGTACTTTGGGAGGCCGAGGTGGGAGGATTGCTTGAGTCCAGGAGTTTGAGACCAGACTGGGCAACATAGATCTTGTCTCTACAAAAAATTAAAAAATTAGCTGAGCATAGTGGTGCATGCCTGTAGTCCCAGCTACTTGGGAGGCTGAGGCGGTAGGATTGCTGGAGCCCAGGAGACTGAGGTTGCAGTGAGCTAGGATTGCACCACTACATTCCAGCCTGGACAACAGAGCAAGGCCCTGTCTCAAAAAACAAACAAAAATCCAAAGAGACTTGAAAGGTTTGTTAATCATGTTGACCACTGCTGGGTTTTCCCCTCCAGTGTAGGGAATACCCTTCAAGTTTTGCAAAGAAAGAGGCGTTCTCATGGCCAGGCAGTCACTGCAGGCTTAACAGTGTTTCTACAGTAAAGATGTGGTGATTTAGAAACTTGAAGTCTGGCTTGGGGTTTGAGGGCTGGTTCTGCCATTGGCCAGGTTCCCGGCAGTGCCCAGAACTGAAGCTGGCGTGAGAGGACGGCCCTCTTCCCCCCTGGTCCAGCTCCCTCACAATACCTGACTGCTGTCGTCCAATGTTCTTCACAGGTCAAAATGTCACACACATTTGAGGACAATTCATGTAGTCGTGTCTTCAAATAGGCGAAAGAGAGCTTAGCGGAGTATTACCTCCATAGGCATTTCTGTCGTGAGGAGGGCTGCAGCCTGTCCTGTTGAGGAAGAGGCTGCCTGTGGGGAATTTGGATTTCCTTCTTCTTCCACTACGTCCCTGGTCATTAAAATGGGGGATCTCCACAGAGTTAAAGGTTATTTTACACAGGAAGCACATTCAGTATTAGTACAACAAATGTTTTCCTTTCTCCAGCTGTGGAAGAACTCCACTCACAGGGAGTCGTGATAAATCAGAGCTTCAGGCCTTTCCGCTCGGATACCAATAAGTCCTGCACTTAAGAATTGCTGACCTAAAAAGGATACTCAACAACGAGCAGGCCTTTTTTTTTCTTTTAAAGAAAGCAACACCAGAAGCAGTCTGATTTCCTTGTACACTTAGATGCGTACAAAAAAGAAAAGTGAGTCACTCCAAGTTTCTAACTTGAGTTCATAGAAACAAAGCACTAAATCATATAACTTGTCAGGAAAGACCTAGATATAGTCCTATCTAGATAACATTCATATTAAAAGAGGCTCGAATTCTATTTTTGTGGTCGAGTTATGGGATTGGAGCTATGACTGTCTACTTAGTAATAGTTCGGCAGGTCAGGATGTAACTATAAAGAACATCCCAACAGAGAGATCATAAAACCGTCTCCGTAGCACAATCTACCCTCATACTGAATCAGCCGCATTTCAGATCAAAGCTCGTCCTTTACATCCAGAACTGACAAGGAACTATGAAATCAATGCTGGGAAAACACTCATAAACTCAGTCTAAATATTAATGTTAACCATGCTGTGGAGGAAATGAAGGATTTTCTAAAATTATCTTTTCAGTTCATTGGAAATCAAATAAAAATCTATATATAAAACATATTGAATAGATAATAAATTAGAGCTTTCATACATTCTCTTTCTCATCGAAACCCAAATCTTTCTTCAAACAATTCTTTTAGAAGCCTGGCATAACAGAATTAGTCTATATAAATACTATTCCTATTTTCTGACTCCTCCTTTAGAAAGTAGTGGTCTCCTACTGTGATTTTTTTTTTTTTTTGGTGAAATGAAGTCTCGCTCTGTCACCCAGGCTGGAGTGCAATGGTGTGATCTCGGCTCATTGCAAACTCCACCTCCCAGGCTCAAGCCATTCTTCTGCTTCAGCCTCCCCAGTAGCTGGGACTACAGGCACGTGCCACCACACCAGCTAATTTTTGTATTTTTAGTAGAGACAGGGTTTCACCGTATTGGCCAGTCTGGTTTCAAACTCCTGACCTCAAGCGATTCGCCCATCTCAGCCTCCTGAAGTGATGGGATTACAGGCGTGAGCCACCGCCTCCAGCCCTCTGATACTTTAAAATCTTTTATTATCTCAGATACACGTGTACTACCTTTCCCACCGTCCTTATGAGCATGTAATTACAGAATGCTACTCAACAATCACAAGCAATTATTGATAGCAAAGTTATGAAACAGTTTTTAAAACCACAATAACAATTGAGCTGCCTCATGTCACCACTCTGCCATACTGCCTCCCATTAAAGTAAATTAAGCAAAACGAAATAATTTGCTGATTCAGTACAATCCAAAGCCATGATCTGGGGATCTGGGAAGTATTTGGCATTTAGAATCTTTGCCTTACCCAACCTTGAGAGCTTTTTGGGTTTTTCTGGTAAGATTTTCTGAAATCATGGAATATCATTTATCACACACTGTAATTTCCTTCAGCCGGATTTCATTAGAGTCTTAAAGAGTGATAGGTTCTGCATGAATATTTTGTCATTTCTATATGGATTAGGGTCACTCTGTCTGTTTCATGACCTTCTTCCATCTTTTGCCCTCACAACATGAGCTGTCGACTGCTTACAAACATGCATGCTGGTGAGAACAGCCATGTAATTCCATGTGCTGATAACAGAAAGGAAGTGAGCTGAAAAGAGAAGTGGTGTTAGAATTCCCTCGACTGCTGCAGAAAGTCTTTTAGGTTCCTTGTAACTGATTTAAGGGCTTGGATACATGTCCTTGTTTATTATAGCAACAGTTATTATTTGATGGATTCTATCTGAGTCCCAGGCCCCATGCCGAGCTCCTTACACGTGTTAAATCCTCACAACAACCTTTCAAGCGAAGGACTACTAATATTTGCCATTTTGCAAATGAGCAAATGAGGCCTACAAAGCTTCATTAGTCTGCTCAGATCACATAAGTAAGTGAGAGTCAGTTTATCTGATTCTAGAGCTCCAGCTCGTAAAAACTTTACTGCCTGGGTAGAGAACCCACCAACAATGAGGTGAAAACAAAACCGAAACCAGAAATCATGATCTAGCCGTGTGCACAATACATATTTGTTGAAGTTTTTATAAAAAACAGCAAACATTTTGAAGCTATTTCCAGATAACACAAGACAAGAACTGTTATTTCTCTTTGCAGGACTATGTAGGGCCCATATGAGCGCTGCAGATGGAAATGACCAGATATTACATCATCCAAAGTGGCTTTGCCTTATTACAAACAGCCCCATAAAGAAGGGGACCACCATTATACAAACCCATCTCCTATAGGCCACTGCAGATTGGACTGAGGGTACATTTTCATCTTGTCCTATTCTGACACAGCAGTCCATCACTGACTTAATATCACCGACTTAAAAAAAAACTCAAATCTGGCCGGGCGCGGTGGCTCAAGCCTGTAATCCCAGCACTTTGGGAGGCCGAGACGGGCGGATCACGAGGTCAGGAGATCGAGACCATCCTGGCTAACACTGTGAAACCCCGTCTCTACTAAAAAAAAAATACAGAAAACTAGCCGGGCGAGGTGGCGGGCGCCTGTAGTCCCAGCGACTCGGGAGGCTGAGGCAGGAGAATGGCGTGAACCTAGGGAGGCGGAGCTTGCAGTGAGCTGAGATCCAGCCACTGCACTCCAGCCCGGGCGACAGAGCGAGACTCCGTCTCAAAAAAAAAAAAAACTCAAATCTGGAAATATTTAGAGGGAAAGAGGGCTTTTATTCTTGAAAAGCCTATTTCTTCTCTTCTGTATTAAAGGTAGCATTAAAATCAGCTTAAACCTGGGTGTGGTGGCTCATGCCTGTAATCCCAGCACTTTGGGAGGCCAAGGCGGGGGGGATTCCTTGAGGCCAGGAGTTTGAGACCAGCCTGATCAACATAGTGAGACCCTGTCTCTACAAAAAATTAAAACAAACAAACAAATCCCACTCAACACGAGTGCGGGTGGAACTTGGTAGCACTGGCATTCAGTACAATTCATTTCCGTTCAGTGCTGCACTAATTACTTACTACCCATACACAGAATAAGGCAAGGCCCAAGGTAGTGTCCATTTCCCCTCTAATTTTAAGTAAGCTTGAAAGATATGCTCAGAAATGCCATTGGCTTGAATCCTGTGCTATCTTTAATCAAATGTCAGCATTCCATTTTTCTAAATGCACAGTCAATGGTTTTAGTATCAATAAGCAAGTTTCCCACTCTATGAATGAGGTAGAGGAAGCCTTTAGCTATGTGGGGGTGGGGCAATTAAAATGCCTAGGCTGCTTCAATAGCAATCTGAATCCCCTAAAGTGAAAGTACTTGCTATTTGTCTTCAGCAAATAAAACAAACAACAATCTTTTGATCTTTAGGAAGCCCTTTCTTGTTAAGGTAACATTCTGTCTGACTTTTATGTTTCAGCATTCATTGTATATTTAATTATTTTAAAAAGTTTTGTTTTAAACTATTAAACTTTTTCAGCATTTTTAAGATAAACATGGGCATGCTTTGTTAAAGACCAAAAATAAGTTTCACACGAAACTGCAAAATGTAGCAAAGATAATACTACATGAGGTCGGTATGTTCCAAAACATGATTCTCAGGGGACCCCCCTCTGAACACACTGCTTCATCAGAATTCTTGTTCTGAAAAGCTTCAGGAAGCCCCTGACTCTAACCCACCCTTTCCTGAAACTGGTGAAAGTATGAAAAAAAAAAAAAAAAAAAAA
>NW_016813480.1:1263705-1272675 GCF_001698545.2 Rhinopithecus bieti
AAAAAAAGAATTAGCAGTAAAGTGAAAAAAGAAGCAGAATCTCAACATATCAAGGAGGCATGTTTTGTCTGTTTTAAGACTGCTGCTATTTTCAAAAATATATTGATGCTAATCTTGTCATAGCTTAATTAATTAATTAATTAATTAACTAATCTTGAGACAAGGTCTTACTCTGTTGTCCAAGCTGTAGTGCGGTGGTACAATCATGGCCTACTACAACTTCAAATTCCTAGGCTCAAGTGATCCTCCTGCCTCAGCCTCCGCCTCCCAAGTAGCTGGGAATACAGGCATGTGCCCCCCCCCCCGGCTTTTTTTTTTTTTTTTTTTTTTGTATTTTTTGTGAAGACAAGGTTTTGCCATGTTGCCCAGGCTGGTCTTGAACCCCTGGGCTCAAGCGATCCTCCTGCTTCAGCCTCCCAAAGTGTTGGGATTACAGGCGTGAGCCACCATGCCTGGCCTAATTTTGTAATAGCTTTCACACAGGAACACACTGGGGAAACAATTAGAAAAAAATAAATAAGTTTACATGTCTCCATAGGAATGCTATCAAACTGCTGTTTTTAATTCTATTTGAGAGCAATGAGTAGATCCTGTTTTTATATTGAAAATATCTCATTTCAGACTATTGGGCTTTGGTTGTGATCTTTTATAAATAAGGGTTTCCTTTTGGAAACATCAAAATAAAGAGAGAAACGGGTTTCCCTTGGTGACTCATTTTTCAGGTGTATTCCTCAGATGCTCATTTGTTCTTCCATTTTATTCTTTCTTTCTATTCTAATACGTTTCCTCTTTCTGCGGTTGGGAGAGTCACCTGCCCTGGTGGGTTTGAAATGCTCATGCAGTTCTCGGAGCAGACAGTGGGTGGTGATAAGAAGCCATGCCTCTGAGCCAGCCGTTCTTTCTGGAAGTTCCAGGTCAGAAGTGTGAGTGGTCTGATGTAATGGGATAGGGGGAGAATGCTGCCTAGCAGAGAAAGACAGGCTGGAAATCAGAAAACATGGACTGCACTCCTCCCTCAGCTACTCACATTTATGATGAGGACCCAGCTTCTTTACTTGTTAATGGAAAACATTTCTACCGCAGTTCAGCAATACTACCCCAATTGGAGGAATCAAATCTTTAGACCCAATGCCAAAAGATTTGACCTACTCAATGCCTATGATGTTACAACTTCTATCATGACAGTGTTGTCTGCTAAAACTAAACAAAGATGTACACATATGAATTCAATAAAATTCAAACAGTGGTTTTAAAAAGTATAGAATTACAAGAGTCCTTTTACAGATTCAATTCTAGCCTTAGATTCCTGCAAGGAAGTGTTTTCCGAAGGGAATAAAGAAATAGAAACGTTTTCTAGGTTTTCTTTAAGAGAACAGTTAGAAAATGGATTACCCCAAGATGTAAATGGAGCCGTAAATATGGTGTTTAACCCAGACTGCAATGTGATAAGCCATCAGAAAGGAATGCAATCTGGGTTCACTGGAATGATGTGAGGTTTATTAGTTATCCTTTCCCAGGACCCAAAATTAACAATTGGTTGGCCTAAATGAAATTGTTGCTATTTGAACAGGATTATGGGAATAAGAAAATCCTTAGAAAGCTACAAATTTCATCACGTCATGGTTCTGACATTGGGCCATTGCACAGTCTGTGAAAAGTCGCAGTAAAAATAAATGAATTCAAACTAAATCTTAAAAAAAAAAAAAAAAAACCAAGTGGAATTATATAATCTTGGAATTGAAGATCATGTGCTCTGACCTCTCTCCAAAAGCAAAAATCCCCAGAAGAACTTCTCTAAAAGATGACCTTCTAGGCATTTTCTGGAACACTTTGAGTAAAGAAGTCCTAACAACTTTTTAGAATACCTCATTCCATTCTTGAACTCCCAATTTCAGCATTTTAAAAAACTACGGTACAGACCCTGAGGTACATTCTTGGAGGTCCAAGAGTTGCATACAAGATCTAGAAGTAGTTATCTTTTCATGTGGACAATAATCTAGAAAGAACTAATACATAAGCACTTTATGGTGACCACTTTCTTAAAATTAGTAGACTTTTCTTTTCCTGAGCGATTTTAGATTTACAGAGAAATTGAACAAAAGCACAGAGAATTCTCATATACCCCTGGCCCTCCATACCTAATTTCCTCTTCCTTTTTCTTTTTTTTCTTTTTAGAGATGAGGTCTTACTACATTGCCCAGGGTGGAGTACAGTGGCAGTTCACACTCCAGCCTCAAATTCCTGGGCTTACGCCATCCTCTTGCCTCAGCCTCCTGAGTAGCTAGGACTACAGGTACACGCTACTATGCCTGGCTTCCAATTTCTTCTATTTTTAACATCTTACATTAGTGTTGAACACTCATCACAATTGGTAAGCCAAAATTGATACACCACTGTTAACTAAAGTCCAGCCTTCCCATTAGGGTTCACTCTGATTGTATTTTCTATGAGTTTTGGCGAATGTAGTAACCACTTTTTATCTGAGGGCTACCGGAAGGTATCTTTCAGTGTTCATTTTTGTTTATGTGTTAGGATAGTAGATCCACTTTAATTGGGGTGAATTTAAAAGAACAGAATTGGTCCTAATAGGTAACCATGATGTCAATTTTAGTGAAGGCAAGTAACATCGTAGCATGCCTCATAAATGAAGATTTCTCTACGGTTCAGAAAAAGAAATGGGTTTGGTTTGGGTTATCACAATTCATACAGCAGCCTACACCTGCCCAAGGCAAAAGCCATCGATACCATATTCATGCTCTGAATGATGATTTTGCTTCAGCAAAGCATCATCGGTCCCATTAAAAGAAGGTTGTTTATTTAAATACTGTTGACATTATAGCTTTGCTTGTCTTTAATGTTTACATTTATAAATTCAGTTTATAAACTTAATTTGTAAATGTGTATAACTGTAAGCATAAGAACTTTATACCTAGTTGTATGTTTGTCCATAATTAAGAACTGTTAGAGAAAAACAATTTGTAAACTGTGGAAATTTGCAAGAACTTTTTCTATTAGGGAGTCTGTACATGACTCAGGTTTAAGAAACACTGTTCTGGCCGGCGCGGTGGCTCAAGCCTGTAATACCAGCACTTTGGGAGGCCGAGACGGGCGGATCACGAAGTCAGGAGATCGAGACCATCCTGGCTAACCCAGTGAAACCCCGTCTCTACTAAAAATACAAAAAAACTAGCCGGGTGAGGTGGCGGGCGACTGTAGTCCCAGGTACTCAGGAGGCTGAGGCAGGAGAATGGCGGGAACCCGGGAGGCGGAGCTTGCAGTGAGCTGAGATCCGGCCACTGCACTCCAGCCTGGGCGACAGAGCGAGATTCTGTCTCAAAAAAAAAAAAAAAAAAAAAAAAAGAAAGAAACACTGTTCTAAGTGTTAGACAGTTTTTCCCCTATTTGGGGTACAAAACTGCCTCCCTGTAATTCGCACACACTTGTCCTGGCTCTGCCCTCTGAAATCTAACCCTTCTTCTATACAAAGCCCTCTAAAGAGTATTTGAATGTAACAATTGCTCAATTTGGAGCTTTCTGTTTTACATTGTAAAGGGCCGAAACAGATTAATATAGGTTGAAGATATGTATAATTTCTGGAGACTGGTTATAACCCTTCCCTCCCCCTTTTCCACTAATTGTTACACACCAGGGTATTGAGAGCTGAGGGGAAGGTTTGCTTCTCCAACGTACCAACCCTCCCAAAAATGGAAACAAGGTCAGCCTGGCCTGACTTGCACTTAGTGAATTGACGTTGACTCTTCAGTCTTCTTGGATTTCTTTTCTGAACGTCCACAGTCATGTCCAGGAGGGGTTGAACTGAAGAGTTTATAGTTTCTGTAATATAGCCCTCTCCCATGTGAAACCTGGGACAATGTTTACCTATAAACGTTGTTCTGGAAACGGTCATCCTGTATGATTTCTCAAAGAGAACTGAGGGTGCTTTCTAGAGTAAATCCTCAGGGATTTTGTTCTGAGTACTATAGCTGGGGTTACCAGGGCCTCAGGTGAAACAATACATATGAAATATGTATTTATGCATAAATGTATATATATAAATATATTTATATGTAAACATATATATGAAATATATATATAGTTTATTTATTTGCTTGTTTGTTTACAAGCTATGTACTCTACAGTAGTGGTGCTGACTGGTATTCTATGAGTGGTGCTGGCTGGAGAGGACTGTGTCCCTAATAACAAAAAGGACAGGGTGGCTCGTGCCTATAATCCCAGCTACTCAGGAGGCTGAGGCAGGAGGATCCCCTGAGGCCAGGAGGTCAAGGCCAAGGGTGAGGAACCTAATGACACTGTCTCTAATAAATATATAAATAAAAATAACAGAGTCATTAAAAGACTCCTTAACGGAGTCATTGCCTGTAATCTCTGATACTGGAGTTGAGGATGCTGCTTTGAGAGTTGAGGCCAAAGTATGCGACAGCTAAAGGTCCCGTGGAATTGGGAGAGGGGTGAGCTGATCACTTAAACAGAAAATAAAAATGCTCTCTCAAGAGAACCCATATTTCTAGCCTGGAAGTTTACAGTGTGTGTTAAGCCTCAAAATGAGGATCAAAGGTAAAGACTAAAGAAATGAAAGTCAGTGACTTGAAAAGTTGAGAGCAGGTTGGGGTGAGGTTTGAGGAAATGTTTCTTCAAGAAAGAAGCTGGGGACTGAGTACATGGAAGGATAACCTGTCCTGGAGAACCATTTAATATGGGGCACTCAGTGGAGGGTGCAGGGTATATGGGGGGCATATGCATGTGTGCGTGCGCAACACAGAGTGGAACTGGAGGGAAAGCAATTTGCATGCGGGCTAACGCTATACAATCTAGCCTTAAAAGAGAAGGAAAGGCCGGGCATGATGGCTCATGCCTATAATCCCAGCACTTGGGAGGCCAAGGCAGGTGGATCACCTGAGGTCAGGAGTTCGAGACCAGCCTGGCCCACATGGTGAAACTCCCGTCTTCACTAAAAATACAAAAAAATAGCCAGGCCTGGTGGCAGGCACCTGTAGTTCTGGCTGCTCGCAAGGGGCAGGAGAATCGCTTGAATCCGGTCGGCTGAGGTTGCAATGAGCTGAGATCGTGCCATTGCATTCCAGCCTGGGCAACAAGAGGGTAACTCCTCTCAAGGAAGGAAGGAAGGAAGGAAGGAAGGAAGGAAGGAAGGAAGGAAGGAGAGAAAGAAAGAGAGAGAAAGAGAGGAAGGAAGGAAGAAAGAAGGGAGGGAGGGAGGGAGAGAGGGAGGGAGGGATGGAAGGAAGGAAGGAAGGAAAGAAAGAGCCATTCCTACCTGCTACCTTTTCAGTAGTGTGATTTTGACTAATGTTTAGAATGAAGAATGAGGCATTTAAGAGAAATCTATTAATTTTGATGATCCAAAGCCAGGAGGTCATTCTTGCTGCTCATGAGTAAGGCTATGTGAAAAAGTCACTGTCTCCCAAGGCCAGCCTTTGCTAATGCAGGGATAATGCTTAGATATGCTTCTGGTTACATGAAGACAAGCCTGCATAGTCTAACTATAACACAGGAGCATGGATCTTGGAGCCAGACAAGCCTAGATAAGAGTCCTTGTTCCAACATCTACTATAGCCATGTGACCTTGAGAACCTCTGTTCCAGGGCTTCCTTCTCAGTTAAACAGGATGATAATAATACACTTAGCTCTTGTGAGAATGATATGAGTTAATACATAAAGTACTTAAAGAATAGCCCACGGAAGCTGTTAGGTTGTGTAAGAATTATTATTTTTTAATTTGGCAGTGCCTAACTACAAAGGGGGCTGGGAACATGAGTATGTGTCACAGAAGAATAGAATGACGGCAAGTGACTCAAGCCCAGCATCCCCTGGGGTTTCTCAGACCTGATTCCCTGGGAACAGGGACTCTCCACCTGGCATCTGCATCAGATTTGTGTCAGCAAGGAAGAAGGGGAAGGGTGGAAATGGTTGTAGGAGAAGCTGCAGACTGGTCTGCTACATACCTTGATTTATAGGTGGGGCACAGAGACACACGAAAGCCTCCTCCAGATGACACAGTTGCTTAGTGGTTAACCATAGCAAAATCCCAGGCTCTTGCTTCATTATTACTTCTTGGCACAAAATGATTGGAGAGCTATCTATGTGCTTCTCAACTATCATGGCCCTGATGCAAAGTGTTGATACATAAAATTTATAGACCTTAAAAATTCTGAAGAGTAAAGTACAGCTACTGCATGATCACAGACCAGCAATTAAAGTGTCATCCTAAATAACAGAGCACATGTTGCATAGGTCACTTGCTCAGAATTCTCAGGGTGCATGATTTTCACTCATCTGTGGTGTTCTGCTTGGTTCATAGGACTGGACTGGAAGACTTCCAATATCTTTAAAAACACAAGACATTTCCAGTCCCTGGTACACAGCTCCTGCTTTTAGTGTTTGGAATGAAAAGAGTTAGCTATTTCTTGCCAACTCACTCATTCCATTTTGAAACGACCTAAATATCCAATATTAGAATTAATTAAATTATGATTCTATTATGAAATATTGTGCAGAAATTAATCTCCTAAGTATAAAGACTGTGTAGCAACACGGAAGTGTTTGTGTTGTAATTAACGTTAAGTGAATAAAGCAGGATAGCTGACACTCTGGGACCGCCCATGTCTCTCAGGGCTCTCAGGGTGTTCCAGCCAAGTTCCAGCTAACCACCCCCAGCTGTGGACACCCACACAGCTCAGGCACTGGCTCCCCCTTTCCTCCTCATGAACAGTCCTCAAACAATCACCGTGGGCAGTTAATGCATAGATGCCCCAGCTCCATCACTCCTAGAGTAGGATATTTGGAGGGGCAGGTTTAGCACCACGTCCTCCAATTTCCTTGGAGAGTAAGCTTCCATCATTTAAGTGCCTCTTTTTTTTTTTTTTGGAGACGGAATCTCACTCTGTCATCCAGGCTGGAGTGCAGTGGCACCGTATCGGCTCACTGCAACCTTTGTCTCCTAGGTTCAAGCAATTCTCCTGCCTCAGCCTCCCGAGTAGCTGGGATTACAGGTGCCTGCCACCACGCCCAGCTACTTTTTGTACTTTTAGTTGAGATGGGGTTTCACCATGTTGGCCAGGCTGGTCTCAAACTCCTGACCTCAGGTGATCTGCCCGCCTCGGCCTCCCAAAGTGCTGGAATTATAGGTGTGAGCCACCGCGCCCAGCCTTAAGTGCCTCTTTATTGGTTACTTTTGCTTCTGCATTTTGCTTCCCCACTACCCTAACACTACTACCTGAACTTCCCAAATCAACAACCCTCTCGTGAATCCTTTTCTCAGGATCTGCATCTGGAAAAATCTCAGCCTCAATGGCAGGATAGGGAATGTGGGTATATCTCTGTCTGCTGCTGTGTAGACAATGTGTTTACACACAGACTAAGGTGGGAAGGAATGAACAATTGTGGGAGTTGAATAAGGACAGTGAGAGTATGTAAGATTCCCCTATTTCCTAAATGTCCTAAAGTTGTTAGGTGGTTTTAAAATATTTCTTGTTTTCTATCTTTATTTCTGTATTTAAAAAAATTAAGGCTGGGTGCAGTGGCTCACACTTACAAACTCAGCACTTTGGGAGGCTGAGGCAGGTGGATCACCTGAGGTCAGGAGTTCGAGACCAGTCTGACCAATATGATGAAACCCCGTCTCTACTAAAATACAAAAATTAGCTGGGCATGGTGGCATGTGCCTGTAATCCCAGCTACTCAGGAGGCTGAGACAGGAGAATCGCTTGAACCCAGGAGGCAGAGGTTGCAGTGAGCCGAGATCATGCCACTGCATTTCAGCCTGGGCAACAAGAATGAAACTCCGTCTCAAAAAAATTAAAAAATAATAAAAAATTAGGCTAGTCAGGTGAAGCAGTAGGAGTGGAAAAGGAACATAGAAATCTGAACTGGTAAACACCACTGCACTTGGACCAGTGTGACTGATATTTTTAAGAAAACAATAAAAGCATCTACACTCCAAATCCACATGCACAGGAGGCTGAAAGGAGAAATGAGAAATAGCTGTGGAAGAAATGGGCTATTCCGGAATGGTCTGTTATAAGGAAGCAAGCGGGGAGAAGAGGGACAGTGAGGTTGCTGGAGCCAGGCAGGAGTAGGGGACACAACCTTGTAGAAACCAGACCTCAATCTCATCTACATCTAAAATCCACATAAATCCAAAGTTTACATTGTTTAGTGCCCTGAAGTACAGAAATATCTATTTTTTTCAGCACAAACTGTATCAATGCAAAGATATGATGCATTCCTTCCAATTTTTTCCTAAACTCCAAATACCTAAGCATTTCCTCTGGAAAATTCCTTTGCACATAAGTGAAATCATTTCTGTTGTAAAATTACGGTCTGTGGTTTTATATGATCAGAGCTGCTTTTATTTTACTGATCTATTTTCCACAAAAAGCCTATTTATAATCTGAAGAGGACAGTTGAGTTCTCCGGCCTCCTGGAGCGTCGCAACAGGCTGTAGAAGCGGACATATTGCTTTATTGCCCCATCGTTTTCCTCCTTAGAACTTTGGACTAAAAAGAAAATACATGCACACACAGCTAGTTCTATTGCAAGCACAAAACCAAAACCTAAACATAATCTAGGTGTAAAGCCAAACCAGACATACGGTTTTGGAGATAAAGTATTGTACTCAGCAATGCTACTTTTTTTTTTTTTTTTTTGAGACGGAGTCTTGCTCTGTCGCCCAGGCTGGAGTGCAGTGGCCGGATCTCAGCTCACTGCAAGCTCCGCCTCCCGGGTTCCCGCCATTCTCCTGCCTCAGCCTCTGGAGTAGCTGGGACTACAGGCACCCGCCACCTCGCCCGGCTAGTTTTTTGCATTTTAGTAGAGATGGGGTTTCACCGTGTAGCCAGGATGGTCCTCGATCTCCTGACCTCGTGATCCGCCCGTCTCGGCCTCCCAAAGTGCTGGGATTACAGGCTTGAGCCACCGCGCCCGGCCTAGCAA
>NW_016813480.1:1274524-1277336 GCF_001698545.2 Rhinopithecus bieti
GCCCAGGCTGGAGTGCAGTGGCCGGATCTCAGCTCACTGCAAGCTCCGCCTCCCGGGTTCCCGCCATTCTCCTGCCTCAGCCTCTGGAGTAGCTGGGACTACAGGCACCCGCCACCTCGCCCGGCTAGTTTTTTGCATTTTTAGTAGAGATGGGGTTTCACCGTGTAGCCAGGATGGTCCTCGATCTCCTGACCTCGTGATCCGCCCGTCTCGGCCTCCCAAAGTGCTGGGATTACAGGCTTGAGCCACCGCGCCCGGCCTAGCAATGCTACTTTTTAAAATGGGGAGGAGTGGAAAGTAAATGCATTCAAGAGGATAAATAGTTTTCTTTGAAAGGCTAATTAACTCAACAAGTTTTTCTTCTCTAGTAGGCAAAGAGTGAGTAGAGTAACTTTCCAGTAAAAGGAACCAGTAAAGCGAAGAAGGAAACTGTGCTCTTTACTTTCCACAGTCTTTTCATCACAGCCGGACTGATACGGGTTGTATGGTAGTGAGAGTCATGTTTTTAGAGCTGGAGAAATCGAGGTTGAAACCCTGATTCAGCCACTCGTGGGCTGTGAGATCTTACATGACTTACTTAACTTCTCCGTGCCTCTGTTTCTTCCTCTGTAAAATAGACAAACAGTTTTTCACAATATCAAAGGATGCAAAGCAACTAAAACACCCGTCAACAGACAGTATGGAAATTCAATTTCACAGCAGAGGAAATCAATGAACTTCAGCTGCATGTGACAAATAGATGGGTGTAAGGAATACAACGCTGAGTCAACAGATAAATAAGTAAGTCCAAAATACCTAAAACAATAAAGTATTTAGGCATACAGTAGAAAAAAATGAGGAACTACAAAATGCTGTATAGTGGTTGACTTGGGAAGAGGAAGGGAGTAGAGTGGGAGGATCCCATATGCGGATGCAGGTTACGGTTCATGTTCTAGTTTTAGGGTTGGGCAGTCGGTTCATTTTATTATTTAAAATATGAAGAAATGAATAAAAGATGAATGAGAGAGGACCATGCTTGGAACAATGATAGTGTGGCCTGAACCCAGGATTATGATGAACCCAAAGCTGTTGCATCTGAAGTTGGGGGAAAAAGGTGAAATTGGCAAGATGATGCCTACTTCATAGAGCTGTCACAATAATTAAATGAGAAAGACACAGGGCATTGAATATAGATGTTATCTCAATTGCTCTCAGTTGACTAGATGTCATCTCAATTGTATTTCACGAAATTATAGTTTTAGATTATTTCAGATCTTTGCAATGTCTCATACTTAGCGTGTATTAATTTAAAACTACTAAGATTAGTTATAAAACTGTCCATTTAGTCAGCTCAGTTCTACACATATTACAGATGACTAAGGCAGATCCTTGAATTCAACCATTTAGTTTGTTTGTTTTTTAATAGAGACAGGGTCTCATTCTGTAGCCCAGACTGGACTGCAGTGGCACCATCATGGCTCACTGCAGCCTTGAACTCCTGGACTCAAGCTATCCTCCCACCTCAGCCTCCTGAGTAGCTGGGACTACAGGTTCATGCTACCATGCTGGGCTAATATTTCTATTTTTGGTAGAGATAGGATCTCATTTTGTTGCTTAGGTTAGTTTCAAACTCCTGGCTTCAAGCGATCCTCCCGCCTTGGCCTCCCAAAGTGCACTCTTTCATTTTTGAGGGCCTGCTATCTGTCAGATGTTGTGTTGAGTCCTGGAGACTGTAGTAAGCAGCAGGTCTGGTCTTTGCTGTTGTGGAGTACATGGCTGGAGAAGGAATGGACCAGTAATTACCTACTTTTCAGGTGGTTATGGCTATGAAGGAGAGGGACATACTGCTGCACGTGACCTGGCATGGCTAACCCACAGAAAAGCAGCGTAGCATGGTGGGGGTAGAATGAGGGTTTGGCACAGACAGACACCGGTCACTAAAGGGCCACAGTCCTGGCCAAGTAACCGGTCTCGGGGCCATGATGAAGAGTAAACAAATTAGCATGCATCAAGCATTGAAGAGTTCCTGGCATATAACAGGCATGACGTTCATGTTATAAAGAAAGCAAACATGCATATGTATAAGGGGCAAGTCTCCACTTGCATTTTTATACACTGCCCAGGGAGACTCCTAATCTGTAAAAGGGGGCTTTTCATACCTCCTCCTATGGTGTGAATGAGAAAGTGTGTGTGAAGTGCGGGGCATAACATGACATTCACAAGGACATTATTATTGCTGTTACCTTCAAAACGATCTTAGGGAACGAATAGCTATTCTTTAATATTCAATGCAAGGAAATGGTGCTGAATGCCCTCATCTGCATGGATGTCACGTGGCCTGCAGGATTGTGAGCAGAAAGCTATGAGCCTTCACCTTCACTCCCTCATCCCCAGCCCCGTGCACGCATAAAACCACTGAGCACATACTCCTTCCTGGCTCCAGGCCTGACCTGTGGCAGGACACATTTTTGACTGTTTAGGATGGACATAAGCACAAGGGCATGATCACCCCACAGCCAGAGGCCCCAGGTCTCCACAACCTTCCCCTTCTCTCCCACTCCCAATCCCACCCCTAAAAGGCCATCAAGGAACAGTTTGACTGGGTGCATGCACAAACTGGAAAAGTATCGTCTCGTAATGTAAGAGCAGCAGTACTCCAAGTATTATGGCAGAAGTGATTAGCGTCATGGTCCCCAAATTATATGCAATGGAATTGATAGAGACATTTGGCTATAATCACTGAGATATTTATTTATTTATTTATTTATTTATTTATTTATTTATTTGAGACAGAGTCTCGCTCTGTCACCCAGGCTGGAGTGCAGTGGCCGGA
>NW_016813480.1:1277736-1313299 GCF_001698545.2 Rhinopithecus bieti
ATTGAAGTTTTTAACCCTCTAGCTCTAGAAATGCTCAGCAAGGACCCCACTATTTCATGGCTCTCAGTGCAGGGGCCCCAGGCTGTCCCACCTTCACCTCCAAGTCACCTGGATCTAAGCCTAGCAACGACACAAAGCTTTCTACATCTCTGCCCCACTTGGTCCCACCTTGATTTTGATGTAAAAATAAATAATGGATTATCTTCCTTCTCTCATCCCATATCACCTTAGCCCTCTTAACATACACAGAGACTACAATATTTGGAATTACTGAGTCCCTTCATTGAAACCTATGCTGTCATATTAGACCATGTTAATCTTTCCTCTTTCTCCTTCCAGTGGCCTCAGAAGAGAACAGAGCCTCGCAGCTGTGAAGGTGATGGGAGGCACTGGCTGCGGGGCAGGGGAGTGGGCTCTGTGGCCACTTCCCCGCTCCTCCTTGGGGCCTGGGGCTTTGCCACTAAAGGTGATGGGCTCCACCTAGGTCACCTCTAAAGCCCCTGCCAAAGGGCCAAATTCACAAGCCACAAGCCACCCAGGCCTGTGGCTGTTTGCAGGGTGCATATTTTGTAGGAGGGGAGGAATTCCACAGACTTGGTATCTAAGTCAGCCCAGCTCCCAGACTCCATTACCCTCCAAGGTAGAAACCTGAACCTGCCAATACAAGCAACTTAGTCCCTTCCAGTTTGAACTCTGTCGTTTTGGAGCAGGTCCCCGTCAATTCAGGCCCCTCCCTTTCTCCTTCTTCCAGGTGGGATCAGGGCTGGCAATGTGGGGGCAAGTCTGTCTCTGTGCTGTGGTTGCTATTGTCTTCAAAGAGCTGGACCTCACCTCCCAGGCCCAGTGTGCTGCCCTCAATCCCTGCTGATGGCCAGGCTTCCCCCTGGTTGTAGTGTCCTGCATGTGGCATCCCCGTGGCTGGCCTCTCAGCCACTTATATGCGTCCTAGGTAGGGGCAGGTGGCGCCGGCACACTGCAGAAGAGAAGCCTGCTTTGGAATCGCGCTGACCTGCAGGTCCAATCACAGTGCCCTGAGGCCTACTGCTGTGGGTCCTCCCTCCTACTCAGGTGCCGAACATGAAGGTAGATGTCAGACACTGAAATCAGCAAAGTTCCCTTGCCCCTCACAAGGTGTGCAATGGGGGAGTGGCTCGCTTCTCCAGTGCCCTGTTGCTCAAACCTCTAGGTGAGCATACAGACGGGCAGGCTGTGGAGGCTCCAACCCCACAGCAGTGTGTAGGGATGAACGTTTACAGACCCAGTGGGCGTGTATTACCGGGTGCTCTTTTAGTTTAGCTGTCCGTAGGCGGCTTGTGTTAGTCAGCTCAGTTAGACCCCTGCCTTATCGCAACAACAGAGGGCTTTGTGTATCCCAGTGTTCCCGCCTTGGTGTTGGAGAATGGTGCAAGGTGTTACTGAGTGGAAGTAGCTCTCAACAGATGGGGGAGCCAGAAGGGAGATGGTTTTCCCCTGGAGTGGGGCCACTCAGCAGCCTGGGCTCTCCTCCAACTGCCCCAGCCAAACTCCCTGTCGTTCTGCCGGTTGGTGGCCTGCTGGTGCCTGTCCATTCGTTCCTCTCCGTGTCCAGCCACCTGTGTGTTCCTCCACTGACGTGTTCCCCTCCACTTCAGAAGGCATCTGTGTCTGCCTGCTGGGGTCTCCAGGGTGTTTTTATAGGCACAGGATGGGGGTGTGGTAGGGCAGGGTGGTCTTGGGAAATGCAACATTTTGGCAGGAAATGCCTGTCCTCACCTAGGCCCATGGGGGTGGAGCCCTAGCCAGGGACCATGCCCTCCTCTACCCAGCACTTCCCTTCCCCTCTTCCATATCATTTAAAGGGACCACGCTCTTCCCTTCCCAGCACTTCCGTTCGGTATCAACGTGACGTCCTCCAAACTCATCTGGGATCTGTGTTAAGGCCTCTTCTTCAAAGACACTGCGCCTTTCTCAGGCTTACGGCATCTGAACACTATCCCCATATCCTTCAATTCTCCTTTTCCCCATTATGGCCCCATTCAACTCAGTTTGGCTAGAAAGCAGCTCTTATGTTATCCTGAATCCCCCCTGGCCAGGCAAGGTGGCTCACAATTGTAATCCCAGCATTTTGGGAGGCTGAGGCTGAAGGAATGCTCGAGGCCAGGAGTGCAAGACCAGCCTGAGCAACATAGTGAGAGCTTCTCTCTATTTTAAAAGATTATGAAAAGAAAAAATAATCCTCTCCCTCCTGATTTGCTTACAGAATAATTTGTTTATGGAATACTATAAGCAATGAGGGTGAGGGACCCATTTGGGAATAGGTAGACCTAGTTCATTCTCCAAAGAATCTGCATAAAAAGAAAGATGAATATATATACAATTTATGGAGATATTTACAAAGAAACATTAGTTATATTGAACTCCAAGTGCTCAGAGATACAAATGAGACAATGGGTGGCATTAATCTGGGTTGCAAATTGCAATCCAGAGGAAGGGAGGAGAGGAAAGGAGAGATTCACAGCAGCAGTGGAAGAGAAAGGAGTCCCAGGTCCAGAAGTGGGTTTAGGTGACTGTCCAGGGGTTGCTGGAAGTTCAAAGCAAAGCATGTGGATTTGGGACTGTAGAGTGGGGTGGGAGGCACTGAAACATCTTTTTTTTTTTTTTTTTTTTTGATACAGATTCACACTCTGTCAGCCAGGCTGGAGTGCAGTGACACTGTCATAGCTCCCTGCAGCCTTGACCTCCCAGATTTAAGCGATCCTTCCACCTCAGCCTCCTGAGTAGCTGGGACCACAGGTACATGCCACCACACTTGGCTAATTTCTTTCTTTCTTGCTTGCTTGCTTTTTTTTTTTTGTAGAGTTTGCAGTGGGGGAGGTGGTCTCTGTATGTTGCCCAGGCTGGTCTTGAACTCCTGAACACAAGTGATGCTCTCACCTCCGTCTTCCAAAGTATTAGGATTATGGGTGTGAGCCCCTGCACCTGACCTAGTGAGCACTCTTGATCAGAACCAAGCTGCCCAAGGAGGGTGTAGGTAAAGAGGGAGACAGTGGGTTAGCAGCCAGAAGAAAAATCCAAGCAGGACAGCACTGACTTTGATTTGATAAGATGATTGATTCCGAAGGTACCCAGCAGAGTGGAGGAACATGGTCAAGCAGGAGAAATGGCTGCAGCTCATTCAACACCAGCCTCTAGTGGAGATTGGGGGTAGATATAAAGAACAATGTTGCAAACTGCAAAGCCTAGAGGCCTGGTCATGAGATGTGGATGGGATTCTGGGGAAGGGAAGGATATGCTCAGCTGTCAGGCAGGCTGCAGAGAAGGACGCTGCTGTCTTTGGCAGCTGACGGGGTGTGATGAAAACTAGAGAGGCGGCATGGATTACCGAGGCCGCAGGCTTGCGGAAGCGGTGGGGACTGGAAAAGCTCACCAGGACAGAGAAGTTGGGCAACAGGCAAGGCTGGCTGAGGGAAGGGTGGGGAGTTTGAGGTCTCAGACCTATTTGTATTTGGTTGGCAATGTCCTGGAGCCCTTGGTACGTGACTTACAGAAGAGGGAAGGCCAGGATGTGTCTTGGGCTAGGAGGATGGTGGGAGGCAGTTCTAGGCCATGCAAGGTGCATGGAGGAGCCTTGAGCTGTTCTCTATCCAACAAGAAAGACAAGCGCTCCCCTTAGCAATGTGTAAGTCAGCAAAGGACCTTCTCAGTCCCCTGTCTCTCCATCTCTGAGCTTGGAAAGTTAAGAACACAGAGCTGGGACACCATTGTCTCAGCTCACATTTGTTTTATGTATAATGATAATTTAAAGACATTTGCCTTTAAATTATCTTTAAAGCACTGACAAAGTAGCATAGTTTACTCACCTGAAAAGAGTTTGGGATTTGGAGAATCACAAACTTGGATTAAAATCCTAGGTCTAGAAAGAAAATGTGGTCTATCCATACAATGGAGTATAATTCAGCCTTAAAAAAACAGAAAACTCTGACATGTGCTATATAACATGGATGGATCTTGTGGATGTTATGCTGAGTGAAATAAGCAAGTCACAGAAAGACAAATGCTGCATGATCCCACTTAGATGAGGTACCTAGGGCAATCCAATTCATGGAAACATAAAGTAGAATGGTGGTTGCCAGGAACTGGGAAAAACAAGGAAGGAGGAGTTGTGGTTTAATGGTACAGTTTCAGTTTTGCAAGATGAAAAAGTTCTGGCAATTGTTGCACAATATGCATGTAGTTAACACTGTTGTATTGTACCCTTGAAAACAGTTAAGATGGTACATTTTATGTTAGATGATTCTACCTCAGTTAAAAAAAAATCCAACATCTAGTCCTCGTGACTGTGTGGCCTTGACTTTGCACAAGTCACCTAATTTCTTGGGGTCTCAGTTTCTTCATCTGTAAGATGGGCATAGAATACCCACTCATAAGGATATTCTGAGGATGAAAGGAAAGCATGTATGTGAAGCTTCCAATGTACCATCGCACATAAAAGGTGTTTGCATTTTAGTTCAATTAAACGTGCTACATTCAATTCCACTATCATCAAAACCTAAATGGTTCCTTTTTAAGAACCCAGACCCTTTTAAGATGCAGCAGTGTGTCTCAGTGCAGCCCACACAATACTGAGGATAAAATGGTTAACAGTAACACCCTGAGCTGCTACACCCAGAGGATTTGTAATAGGGCTACACAAGAGATGGCCCAGCATTTCTTTTGTTGTCATTGTTTCCAAGAAGGGTCTTGCCATGTTGCAGCTGGCCTCAAACTCCTTGGCTCAAGCCCCAGGCTCCCCGGTGTCAGGGACTACAGGTACATGCCACCACGCCTGGTTCTGTATTCCTGTTTTTGATGGGAGAGGGGTCCCATATAAAAAGGTCACTCTTCTTGTCAAAAGAAGCTGAACATATTCCCTCCTGACCACACAAATTAGGAAGAAATCGAATACAACTAGCCAGAACTTTGGGTTCTCAAATATGATAGGCCTCAAAACTATGGAGAAGCTTTTTGCAAAAAGTAGACGCCACAAACAACAAGCATTTTGGTTAACCCCAAGGGAAGGAGAAACAAATCTCCTTAGGAATATGATTGCTAAATATTTGATGGTCAAAGTGAAATCTGAATAAGTTCCGGTGTAGACACAGAGGCCTTACTAGAGAGGTAAAACCAGATAATTGTGGAATATGCTTAGCAGAATCACTAGAACTTGGAGACCCAAGATGAAGAAGAATTCAGCCAAGACTGGAACAGAGAACATTTCCTTAGCCATTCCAGGCTGAGTTTTTCTTATTCTTTAGTGAGAAGAATTTGGGGGTTTATGCCAAAATGCCTTTCTGTACCATGTGTGGTTTGTTGCATAAAATTAGAAGTTAACAGGAAATGAACTGGATTGGTCTTATTTCATAGCATGGGTTCAAACCCTCTCGATACCTCCTTTTGTTATCTTCATAAAGTCCTGGGTTAAGGACAGCCTCCAGCTATTATTGTAGCAAGATACCTGTGCAGGGTGGACCCCTTCATGATTGCAGTTCAAATCCTGGTGCCCGGAGTTTCCAGGTAAGCAGCAACCCTCACACAATGTTGTCTGGGTGTGCGGCATGTGTAACAATAGTGCACCACACCCAGAAAGACAATATGCCAAAATATTAAAATATCCTACCCAGCCACTGTGTCACGTAGAACACGCATGGCCCAACACAAGCCAGTCCCTCTTAAAATGTCAGGGTCGTTGACAGGGTCACTCACAGGCTGACTTAATACTTGCACATTGCTCTCAACTTTCTTAGGCTGTTTACTTAAGCTGTCTCAGGCTTCCTCTCCGCCTTGGTTAACAACATGGCGGTGGGGTTTGGCATCAGGCAGAACTGAGTTGGAATTCCATCTCTATCCCCTCTAATGACTGTGCAAGCTGATCACGTTACTCAACCTTGCTGAGTTCTTCAGAATTCTGCATCCATGCAGCCGTAGCAAAAGAACAAGATCACATCCTTTGCAGCAACATGGATGGAGCTGGAGGCCGTTATCCTAAGTGAACTAATGCAGAAACAGTAAGCCAAAAATCACATCTTCTCACTTGTAAGTGGGAGGTAAACATCGAGTACACACGGACACAAAAATGAGATCAATAGACACTGGGGATTCCAAAATGGGGGATGGAGAGAGGAGATTAAGGGTTGAAAAATTACCTGTTGGGTACTATGCTCATTACTTGGGTAATGGGATCATTAGAAGCCTAAACCTCAGCGTCATGTAATATCCTCACGTAACAAATCTGCACATGTACCCCTGGATCTAAAGTAAAATTAAAAGAGAAAAGAAAAGAAAAAAAAAAAAAGAATTCTGGATCCTTAGAGAGAATTTAAGAAGCTACCCCAGGTTCGGGGGAGAAGATACAGGACATAGCCGAAAGTCACCTGGTCCACATGAGCTCCACCTTAAATGCCAATTGCCGCCTCTCACGTCTTCCCTGTATCACCCTCTCTCTCACTGCCCCCGTTTCTGATTCTTGCTTCATTCTCTTATCCCAGGAACCTGCTCCTAGGCCTTGACCTCTTTCCTTGATGAGCTCTTTCATTCACAGAAACCCCTATGTTCACAGAATCTCTGATAATGTCCTTCATGCTCACAAAGATTTCATCTTCCTTTACACACACTCTCCCTTAACTAACTATGTTTCTCCCTTTATTAAAATAAAAAACGGACTGGGCCTTCAATATCACGCTTGTCCAAGATGTCCTAAATGGATGTAAGAGGACTGCTAACTTTTCAATGTTCTCTGATCTCACTCTTACAAGGACGTGTATCTTTTTCTTATCATTAAGGTATCTGGTCTATAGGGCAGGGTCTTGTGTTTTGTGTTCCCATCCCCTGTGTGTGTGAGAGAGAAGGCACGTGTTTTCTCGAACGTGTCTGTTTTTCTGTCTGGGATGCCAGCACCACGTTGTAATCTGGATCCCATATCTCACTTGCCTTCGAGGCCCAGCAGGACAGCTGAGTCCCTACGTGCACTCGGCCAGCTGCGCCTTCCACTTCGGCATCCTGCTTGGGAACTTTCTCCTACGTAGATGCTGCTAATTAACTCGACCTAAACCCCGGTTTCCACAGCTACGTGTTCAAATGAAAGGGCCGTGGAGACATCGAGGATCTCCTTGCTTCCTGCAGAGGAAGATCAATTTCTCCTTCCTCCTTTAATTTGCAACTGACTTCCTCCAGGAAGCGGGTGTTCCTCAGGAGATGTCAGAAGTAGTGGTTGCATATCGGGTCTTTTACATGAGAAGTTGCAGGGTTTTAAGGAGTGTTGAAAACCAGGCACTTTCCCCTGGGTCTTGCCCATACAATCACATCTGGCTCACATCAACTCCTGCTAACTTAACACATGTCTCCGTGGCTTCCCCATCCTTACTGTCCAGGGCCAAGCCGTCTGCAAAGCTTGTTTGTTCATGCTCAAAACAAAAGCATGTCCCTGCTTTTGTCCCGGGCCTGCCCTCATGTTTAGAAATCACAAGGTGGGTTGTTGGTCTCCAGGGGTCACTTCTAGTGAAATGATGAGGGTGGCTGAAGAGGGTTTTATAAATGAGATTTGATCAAAACCAGGGTTGAGCCCCACTGCAGCAAACCCCTGAGGCCAGGAGTTCGAGACGAGCCTGACCAACATGGCAAAAGCCCATCTCCACCAAAAATACAAAAACTAGCCGGTGTATGGTTGCAGGCGCCTGTAATCTCAGCTACTCGGGAGGCTGAGGCAAGAGAATCGCTTGAACCCAGGAGGCAGAGGTTGCAGTGAGCCAAGATGTTGCCCCTGCACTTCAGCCTGGGTGACAGAGTGAGACTGTGTCTAAAAAAAAATAATAAAAATAATATAGTCTTTGTCCAAATCAGGAACCTCCTGAGAACCCAGAGAGTTGGAGCAGGACTGGCTGGCACAAGGAAAGGTTTGGAATTAAGAATCTTCTGAGCTGTGTTTAATAGCCATTCATGTATTGGATGATTTAGACCTTGGTTTCCCATCGGCAAAAATGAGAGTGACCATAGGATGGCTGCCAGGTTTAAACAAGAAATTTAAAGATATTTCAGTGAAAGGAACTACATGGATTATTACTACAATGATGATAAGCAATATAATATAGGTAATATCCCTTTTGTGAGGATATATATTCCTCACAACATTTCTGAGGTGGGTACTGTGATTCTCCCTGGTTGACAGAAAAGGGCTCAACGGTTTAGGGAAGTGGCAGTAAAGGGCTCAAAGGTTCAGGGAAGTGGCAGTAGAAGGAGACAGGAATGCTGCCCGCTTGGCCTGGCTCTAGACATTTGCCCTTAACCAACACACTAGTAGTGATAGTTACCTCTGTATTGGTAATGGAAGTAACTAGTATTGGTAACTAGTAGTGATGGTTATCTCCAATTGGTAATAATTGGTAATTATTACCAATTATTATTACTAATAATTGGTTTCTTACCAGTATTCCAATTTAGTAATAACTGGTAATTAGTGCAATGTATACTTTTTATAAATGATAAATTACAAATGAAATTCATGTTCATTGCAAAACAAAAAAACTCAGACAACAGAAATACTTTAAGTATTTAAAGTAAAAAGTGGTAGGCCCACCCCCGAGAAGGGTGTCGGCTGTTTGATGAACATCCATTCAGACTTTTTTTGATGCCTGCACACTGAGGGCTGTTTGTTTTCACAAAAGTTAAATCATACTCTATGCATTGTTCTGCACGACAGTTACCTCTTTTTTTTAGATGAAAGCAATGTGGGGTAGTGGCTAAGCGCAGGCTTTGCATCTGAGCTGTGTTTAAGTCTCCAACTCCTTCTAGTAGAGCTGCATATCCTTGGGCAAATTACTTAACTTCTCTAAGTCTCATCTTTAAAGTGGGTCTCATGCAAGAAGACATATGCATGGGCAACAAGCATATGAAAAATTGCTCCACATCACTGATCATTAGAGAAATGCAAATCAAAACCATGGCGAGATACCATCTCACACCAGTCAGAAAGGCTACTATTAAAAACTCCAAAAATAGCAGAGATTACAGTAAAAAGAGAGCACTTATACAGCTGGTGGGAATGCAAATTAGTTCAGCCACTGTGGAGAGCAGTTTGGAGATTTCTCAAAGAATTAAAACAGAACTACCATTTGACCTGGCAATCCCATTACTGGGTATATATATACTCAAAGGAATATAAATCACTCATCACTCACGAGGTCAGGAGTTCAAGACCAGCCTGATCAACATGTTGAAAACCCGTCTCTACTAAAAATACAAAAATTAGCCGGGCGTGGTGGCACATGCCTGCAATCCTAGCTACTCAGGAGGCTGAGGCAGGAGAATCACTTGAACTTGAGAGGTGGAGGTTGCAGTGAGCCGAGAGTGCACCACTGCACTCCAGCCTGGGTGACAGAATAAGACTCTGTCTCAAAAAAAAAAAAATCACTCATAATAAAGACACATGCACACGTGTTCATTGCAGCACTGTTCACAATAGCGAAAACAGGAGATCAACCCAGATGCCCATCAACAGTGGACTGGATAAAGAAAATGGGGTACATATACACCATGGAATACTACACAGCCATGAAAAAGAACGAGATCATGTTCTTTGCAGCAACATGGTTGCAGCTGGAGGCAATTATCCTAAGCAAATTATGCAGGAACAGAAAACCAGATACCGCATGTTCTCATTCATAAGTGGGAGCTAAGACACTGAGTACATATGGACATGCAGAAGGGAACCATAGGCACTGGGGCCTACTTGAAGCTGGAGGGTAGGAGGAGGGTAAGGATTGAGAAACTACCTAATCAGGGACAATGCTCACTATCTGGGTGATGAAATAATTTGTACAGCAAAACCCAGCAACATGCAATTCACCCATGTAACAAATCTGCACATGAGTACCCCCTGAACCTAAAATAAAAGTTGGAAGGAAATAAATAAATAAATAACTATGTAACTATTTAATTTTAAAAGATGGGCCTCATGCTACTTACCTTTCAGTGTTCTTATGGTGATTACAGATGACAGATGTAAAATCGCCAGGCACATATTAAGTAGCGGGGATCATTACTATTTTCAATAAACTGTTTAATTCTGGGCCATTTTTCATTTTTGAACTGCAAAACAAGGTGGGTTGTATTCAATAAAGATACTCTCTTAGATGCTTTATTCTGATGAATTCTCAATGGTGTTCATTCCTGTTTTGTTTTTTACATCAGAGGTTTTCAACCTTCAATGCAAATTACAATTACTTGGGAGGTTTGTAAAAAATCCCAAACCAGGCCACACTGCAGAGCAACTACATCAAAATCTCTGCTCTTGGAACTTAAACATTAGTCTTTTTCTAAAGTTCTCCAGGTGATCCCAATATTCAGGCAAGCAAGAGAATCACCACTTTGTATGGTACCCTCCGTGCTCCCAAGAAACAGACATCTAGACGAGAAGGGAATGGATTTTATTTGCTGAATGTATTTGAATCAAAGAGTTTATTACTTTTCTTTTCTTTTCTTTTTTTTTTTTTTTGAGACGGAGTCTCGCTCTGTCGCCCGGGCTGGAGTGCAGTGGCCGGATCTCAGCTCACTGCAAGCTCCGCCTCCCGGGTTCCCGCCATTCTCCTGCCTCAGCCTCCCGAGTAGCTGGGACTACAGGCGCCCGCCACCACGCCCGGCTAGTGTTTTGTATTTTTTAGTAGAGACGGGGTTTCACCGTGTTAGCCAGGATGGTCTCGATCTCCTGACCTCGTGATCCACCCGTCTCGGCCTCCCAAAGTGCTAGGATTACAGGCTTGAGCCACCGCGCCCGGCCCTACTTTTCTTTTCTTAATGCAGTATAATTAATATTTAAATACACATGAAGAGGGAGAGCCAGATAAATTAAATCAAATAAAATATTATAAATTGTAAAGTATATTCTATATTTTTCATTATAAAAATACAAAAAATGAAATTTAAATATAAAAATTAGGCTGAGCATGGTGGCTCATGCCTGTAATATTACCCAGCACTTCGGGAGGCCAAGGGAGGCAGATCACCTGAGGTCAGGAGTTCGAGACCAGCCTGGCCAATCCCACCTCTACTAAAAATACAGAAATTAGCTGGGTATGGTGGTACGCACCTGTAGTCGCAGCTACTTGGGAGGCTGAGATGGGAGAATCGCTTGAACCCAGGAGGTGGAGGTTGCAGTGAGCTGAGATTGCACCACTGCACTCCAGCCTGGGCAACAGAGCAAGGCTGCATCCCCGACCCCTGCCAAAAGAAATCATAGTCCTACTACCTTAAAATATACATATACTTTATATATAAGCATATGTATATTCATATATCTTATATATATATATATATTTACTGGTATCTAGTGTAGATGGATTTTTTCCTACAATAGACTTTATTTATTTACTTACTTACTTATTTACTTATTTATTTATTTTTGAGACAGGGAGTCTCATTCTGTCACCCAGGCTGGAACGCAGTGGTGTGATCTCGGCTCACTGCAACCTCCGTCTCTTGAGTTCAAGTGATTCTCCTGCCTTAGCCTCTCGAGTAAATGGGATTACAGGTGCCCACCATGCCCAGCTAATTTTTGTATTTTTTGGTGGAGATGGGCTTTTGCCATGTTGGCCTGACTGGTCTCGAACTCCTGACCTTGGGTGATCCACCCACCTCGGCCTCCCAAAGTGCTGGGATTACAGATGTGAGCCACTATGTCCAGCCTATAATAGACTTTAAAATACATAATTATATCCAATATTATAATTCCATATACCTCTTCATTAGTGAAGAAATTATATATATATGCACTGAAAGAGTGCATATATATAACCTGCCATGGTTCTAAGAAGTCATTTCCAGAGCCCTCTTCCATAGGCAGCTTTGATCACTGGAGCATCAAGCAGTACCCGTCAGGTTTATTCTCAACCCCCCAAGTGTTTGCTATTCTTGTTTTATACATCCAGTTCCTCTGTTGCCCAAACCTACCCTTTTCCAGAGGCTCCCTGCCCACCCCATTCAGAATCTGATGGCTGAAACTGCATCAGTGGGGAAGCTATTCTAAGATGTGAATTAATTTTGTTAGAGCATGTGCTGGCCCCAGTGTGAGACATTAGGGGCACAACTTTGAGCCAGGCAGACATGGTCTCATAGAGGAATTGGCTTCAGGCTAACATCTCAGCAGCTAGGAGGACCCTGCTGCTCTCAGCTAAGTGCAATTCCTTATAAAGTTGTCCACAGTGGGGAGGGTACATTCGTTTAAACTCTTTTTGTTACGTTGATTTATTTTCTCCTTTGGATTGAAATAACTCAACGGGAAAGTGAAGAAAGGCATCAGCTGGGATGAGGAGAGAAAGAAAGAAAGTCATTTCCACATGTGACTATGAAGCAGATTGTAGTAATTTGTCTTCAATAGTAAAACCCCTACTTAAGCTCATTATAAAACCTCTGGAAAAAAAAAAAAAGAGCACATGCAACAGGCAACAGTGGCCACCTGCAAATGGGGATACAAGTGGCTGGGGAGAGGATTCACCTTGAATACCACATTCACACACTACTTCTCAAAGAAAAACTGCATCGCTGAAAACAATCTGTCCTTTAATACCAGTAACTACTCTCCATTGTCACTTCTCTGGGATAGGCGCTAAGTTTATCTGTGTTTTCTCATTTGGCTTATTTATGCATTTACCTGGTAATGACACTTGTATAAATAAACAGATAGTTCTTGACCTCTGGAAGCATACTGATAAATCAGCCCACAGACATGCGGAGGAACCAAGGGCAAACAGCAGACAATTCACTTGGTGCCAGCCACAAGGAAGGTGTATTTGAGGGAATGCATCGTGGGTGGAACATACTTAGTCAGGGTGGGGTCACAGGGAAATCACCTTTCTTACTGAAGAGATTCCAGGGAAGACAGGAAGATTGTGGAGGTGGTTTCAATGGCCAAGGAGACATTTCTGAAGTATGCGGGAGGAATGCTGGTGCAGACACAGGTGTAGCCTCAGAGGTGACTTAGCCAGAACACTGCCACAGCTGACCAGGGGCTCATCACATGGAGATCCCACAAATGACAACAAGAGAACATTTGATTTGAGGTTTGAAGGAATGGAGGGAACATGTCTTTAAGGTGTCTGGGAGCGTAATGTTCAAGTGTGGAAGCAGCTATTGCAAAGGCTCTGGGGCAGAAATGTGCTTGACCTATTCAGGAGACGGTAAAGAAGCTGCTGTGGCTGAAGCAGAGGGAACTATGCTACTGTCTAATCCAAACCGTAAGCTCCTTGAGGTCAGAGACCATGTCTGCCTGGCTCAAGGTTGTGCACTTAATGTCTCACCCTGGGGCCAGCACATGCTCTAACTGAATTAATTCACATCTTAGAATAGCTTCCCCACTGATGCAGTTTCAGTCATCAGATTCTGAATGGGGTGGACAGGGAGCCTCTGGACAAGGGTAGGTTTGGGCAACAGAGGAACTGGATGTGTAAAACAAGAATAGCAAACACTTGGGGGGTTGAGAATAAACCTGACGGGTACTGCTTGATGCTCCAGTGATCAAAGCTGCCTATGGAAGAGGGCTCTGGAAATGACTTCTTAGAACCATGCCAGGTTATGTATATGCACTCTTTCAGGTGACTAATGACTTCATAGGAGATAAAAACAACATCCTCTACTTACTCTGTGCCTAATACTTCACTAAATGTTTTAGCTGAATTAGCTTTACATGATTGTTATGGAGATTAAATGGGATATCTCCATTTTACAGATGAACAAACTGACTTTTAGACTTGCCTGAGGTCACACAAGCAATGGCAGAGACAAGTAGGGAGCCTGGGCAGTGTGATTCTAAAGCCTTTACCCTTAAACCCTGTTCCATAATTGCCTCTCTCCTCTTTTTGTCCCATGGTGGTGGGGTGGTCTTATTATAGTGGTATGGACACACCAGTGAATGAAGGTACAGAGAATAAACCTTAACTCTCAGATTGGACTCCCACTTCAGTGTATTTTTGAATCAAATGATGGCAACCGCCCCCCATGTTTGTCTTTTGGCTTGGGGTCTAGTCCTCAGAAATGAGGGCAAGAAGCAGCTACAATGAGAGGCAAGTCTTTATGAAGGAATCTATGACCTTGAGGCTTGAAATTGACTGAGAAAAGTACCCCTGACTAGGAGGGAGCCTGGTGATCAAAGGAAGTAATGCCTAATAAGGGAACGCCTGGAAGTTTTCATGGAAAATGGCAGCATAGTCCTGGAAAATCCCTGTTATGCCCTATCTCTCCAAGGCACAGATGAGATGAGATGTGTGGTATTCCCACTGGGACAAGCACTGACAGGAAATTAGGGTGGCAGGGAGGGCAGGAGCACCCACCTAAAGGATCAAGATATGCCTCCAGAATCAACAGCCATTGATTCATTAACTTACAAGTAAGAACACAATGGAGATGTTTTGGCTGTTGACACATGGCCCTGCCACTGAGGCCCAGCAATGTCAATTAGGAAGGAAACGGTTGAATGCAAGTTCTTTAGGTTGTCCGTGTGACCTCTAACACAGTCACAGGCCTATTCAAAGGGTGTATGGAACTAACAGTAAGATGACTAACTCAAACCCGGACAGCGGCTAAGAGTGGTGAGTTCCCTGAGAAGTCCTTTAAAAGGAAGAATGTGGGCTTTTCCATCTCTATCTACTTCCCTCTGGAGAGTCTTTAAAGAAATCAAAGAGACTGAAGACAGGAAGTAGCCTTTATCCTGTGATCTCACCACACCCCACTTGGTGCTTTAGTGCCAAACAGGGGCCTCTTCCCTGATGTGATAAGAAGAGCTGCTTTCTTCAAGATCTGAGTGGTCTTTGGCGCTTATGGCAGTCTTGTCAGCAGGATGTTGGCCACTGGATCAGGGGCTGAATCCTAATCTCTGGGAAAGCCCTGTGGATAAAACCTTGAAGAGTTAACATGAATGCAAAACAATGAATGAACCCATTCCCCAGATTAAAGGAAAATGGGAGATGAATGGAAGATGCTTGGGCCAGTTCCTTACATTATCGCAAAAGACTTTAACACCAGGCTAGATCGACTTCCTGCCCTTTAATTTCGCTTCTGAATTTTCTGTGAGAACACAGACATCTTTATCAGGATAGACAATACATGCGCATTAATTCCTCAAAGGAGGGGAAGCGCACTGAAACACATCAGGATGGAAACAAAACACACCAGCGCAAGCGACAATGAGGAAAACCACAAAACATCTGCCTCCATCTGGTCTAAAGGCAGGGCCATTAGTGCAGGATGTGGCACCAATTTAGAGCTGATTGCCAGAAAGCCCGTTACTCTGATCTTCGTGGACCACAGCATGAACTTTGTGGGCTTGAAAGCACAATGTTGGTGTTTGTGTGTGTGTGTGAATACGTTAGGAAGAAATTGAAAGTGAGTAATCAACATCAGGAAGTCACATCTCTTTTTCAAACATGACACATGTTTATTTTTAATGTGGTTCTCATGTCCCTCACCAGCAGAAAGAGCACTGAACTAAGAGTGAGGCCCAAAACCTGGGTCTGGTTTTGGGTTTTCCACTAAGTGGATGGCCTTCAGTGTTTCAAGTCAGTTGGGATTTTAGAGACTACACTGTGTACTGCCTTGGGCTAAACACACACTGGGAGATATAAAGATGAACAATCCAAGACATCTGTCCTCAAACTTGCATCCAAATTGAGCAGACAGGCAAATGAAAAAAAAAAAAAAAAACAGTGAGAGCATAAGGGAGGGGGTGTAGGTGTTAGAATAAAAGCACAACATGTTAAAATAATAGGAAGCTGGAGGAGATTGATTTCAACTGGCAAGATATTTAATAGGCACATAGGGATGGCATCCTAGGTGGAGGAAATAGCATTGTAACCTGGCAGATTTATAAAAACGGAACCACGGTGAGATACCATTTCACACTCATTAGGATGGCTACTATAAAAAATAATTAACATGTGTTGGTGAGGATGTGGAGCAATTGGAACTCATGCGCACTGTTGGTGGGAATGTAAAATGATGCAGCCACTATAGGAAACAGTATGACGGTTCCTCGAAAAATTGAAAATAGAGCTACCATATGATCTAGCAATTCCATTTCTAGGTGTATACCCCAAATAATTGAAAGCAGAATCTCAGGGAGATACTTGTGCACACATGTTTGTAGTAGCATTATTCATAATAGCTAAAACGTGACGCGACCAACCCAAGTACCCATCAACAATGAATGAATAAACAAAATGGGATACATGCATGCAATGAAACATTATTCACCCTTACAAGGAAATTCGGACACTTGCTACACCAAGCATGAACCTTGAGAATATGATGCAAAGTTAAATTAGCCAGTTACCAAAAGACAAATACAGTAGATTCCACTCATATCGAGGTACTTAGTCATCAAGTACATGGAGACAGAAAGTAGAATGGTGGTTCCCAGGGCCTGGGATTAGGGAGGGGAAGTGAGGCGTTGTTGAATGGATACAGAGTTTCAGTTTTACGAGAGGAAAAGAGTTCTGTGGGTGGATGGTGGTGGATGATAACACAACAATGTGAATGTACTTAATGCTACTGAACTGTACACTTGAAGATAATCAAGATGGTAAACTGTAGAGTATGTGTATTTTATCACAATATGAAAACAAACAAGAAGAAGCAGGGTGGATTTAAGAGAAAAGAGTTTGTGAGCCAAGGGTTTAGGAGATAAAGACCAATCAGGGCTCTTGGAGAGGGTCTTGAGCTAGGGCAAGCCAAGTTATTTGCCACATGGTACCTGCCAATGAGAGGGGAGAGGAAGAAAAAAATAAACTCAAGATAGGCCATCTATGGGGAGAAATACATTTTGTCTTGGGAATGACACAATAAATGTCATGGTCATATTTGTTATCAATACGTTTTATGAGTTGTTGCTATAAATATGGCATTTGAGAATATCCCAGGGCCATTTGGGATAAGATAGATTCTTATTCCATCTGAGAGAAGTCTTGTGGGGCCACGCCATGCTCCATTCCCATGACCCAGACAAGCAACTTTCTATCTGGATGTGAACCAGGTGAATATCCCAGATGGCACATCTAAATTAGAATTAGAGGAGGGCCAAATCTAGGAACACTTTACCAAGATGAGAGTGGAGTGTAGGGGAACCATGAGGAAGAGAGCAGTGTTCTGGAGCAAGTAACTGGGACTGTTACCATCCCCAGACCTACAGGGCGAGGAGAGGGAGTGGGTCCTGGCTCTGGAAGGAAGGGGCCACATTGTTCAGTGGCTGCCTTGGGAAGTACAGTGACACTGGTGCCCTGCTGCAGCCAGTCCTAGACAATCCCACAGGGAACGAACCTGGGAGAAAAAACAACCCTGAACTCACTCCTATCTGGGATCTCCTGCCAGTGTTCCTCACCTGCCAAGGCCGAGAGGGAAGCCCGTGGCTAAGCGGCCTGTCTGACGTCGTCCAGGGCTCTCTAACATCAGCACACATCAGCACTCCCTGGAAGGCATGGTACAACACAGATTGCTGGACCCCACCCCAATGTTTCTGATTCAGTAGGTTCTGGTGAGGCCTGAGAATCTGCGTTTTTAACAAGTTCTGAGGTGGTCTGGGGACCATACTTTGAGAACCACTGACGTAGCCCATGCAGATTGGCCTCCTAGAACAAACAGCAGAAGAAAAATGGAGAGTAGGTTTGCAAAGGCAAACACCTATTTAATTTAATTAAGGATCCTGATGGACCCCACATGAGTGTCAAAATCTTTGCAGGCCTCAGTTTCCTTGCCTATACAATAACACTCAGTCTCCTTGCTTACTTTGTGAAGTGTCCCCTATATTCAACTCTCCTCTAATCTAAGCCCTCCTGTCTCTAAAAGAGACCTGTAAGATGCCTTCTAACTCATTCTGTGATCCCATGGACGCAGAGCTGCAGTACCTAAAGCTCCATCTCTTGAATGACCATGAAGATAGTACTTCCTTGTACAAGTGAAGCAGTTACTATTGCTATAGTCATCTAGTGGTTTGTAGAGTCATGTGATGCATTATATGGATAGATTCTTGTTTTCTGATTTTTTCCTATTAGATTTAAAGTGACTTTGGACAGGACACATACAACGACCTTTCTAGAATATTTCTCTATAGACAAAAGGAGGACACAAAAAGTCTTTTGTATAGACAAAAGGAGACAAAAAGACTACATCAGATAACCTATGCTCCAAAATAGGCAGGTCCCATTTGATTTGTGCAAAATCAGACATCAAGGAGATCATTTGAAGTGTTACAAGAGAATGCACCTAATTAATAAAAGTCCAGTGGGTTTATACTAACTATGCCTGTAAAATTGCTATTCAGTGTTGCCTATGAAATACTTTTCTCTTTTCCAGAGCTCATTTGTTAGAATCCAAAGACCCCCGTGGTTCTCCAGGTCATCGGTGACTGCACATGTGCGAGTGTGTACATGGGCTCTGAGTGTTTACACATCTCTTCACGGGTGTTTGACTTTGTGTCCCATATATTTACAGTGATGCAGATGACATATGGGCATGGCTGAAAGGGTTTGGAAAATACCCACCTATTCTTTGGTTCCCCTTTTTTCTTTCAATTAACAACAACAACAACAATAAACCCTTTTCTTAAGTTCTTATGCAATGGCTGGTTGAAAATAGACCCCCTCCCAGAAGTCTCCTTCTTCCTGCAGCCTCCAGGAATCTTAACTTGTCTTTTAAACAATCACTTTGCTCTCTCTTCAGGGTGTCTCTGACCCAGAAATTTAAGCTGCTCTTAAGTTACTGATTCACGTATTCATTCACGGATCTGTGGCTATGAAGTCAATCTGTGGCTTAAGGATACGTGAGTAAGTCATGGGGAAGATTTCAGTTGGGATATTTGTGTCTGGATTCTGGGAGATTAAAGACTTTCAGGTGCCTTTAGGGTAGATCTTTCATTAAGAGCTTTCAGAGACCTGGGCCCAAGGAATAGCCTCCTCTATAGATCCATTTCATTCATTCAACAAACTTTTCTGAGTACCCACGATAGTGCTCTGGAAACTCATCATGGTGTGTGGTACGGACTCCTCATGTAGCCAACTTCAACCTGTATGTGAGGTGCATGAGGAGCCAGGCTTCAAAGTGATGAACTCTCCCAATAGACTTCCAGGGCCCCTGAGGACACTTGTTCATGTCATGACAGTATATCTAGCTACCTAGCACATACTGGGTTCTCAGTAAGTTATTTATTGACTGAGTGCAGTAATGGAAAAGTAAACAAAGAGCTCTGGAGGCATCAAGGTAGGACTGCTTCATCCTCCCTGGGGATCCGGGATGGGCACCAGCTCACTAGGAGAAGAAGGGAGAGGCCTCTGTACCCTTGTCTTCCTAGGAGGCCCTGAGCAGCCCTCGCTCTGTACTGAAAGGTTCCATTTGTTTTGACAAACCAAAGAGACAAACAAAACAAACCTGAATTCTCTTCTAAACATATTACCTCAAGCTTTTAGGGCCAACAGCCTGAAAATGTCTGCAGACCCTTTGCACGGAATTGCCACTCTTGGTTCGTTTGACTCTGGGTGGGGAGGTGATAGATTCAAGCCAAATGACTCGTAACTTCAAAATTCATTGATTGTGAAGCGAAGGGACCTGAGCATCATCCTTCTGAAGAATATACAGAAGGTATTAAATGAGCTGGAGCCCCTGCCTGCCCTCTTCTTGTTCCCTTGTTATTTTTATTTGGGCATGGACCTGGGATGGGGCAGAATATTAGGGGATGAAGGTGAATATGCTGAGTAGAACCATAAAGCCAGAAATTTCATTTAAATAAGAAGAAAAAGGAAACTCCCAATCAATTTACAGTCTTCCGGGAATTGCCTGGTTCTGGATTAGGGAGGCAGCGGAGTTCTGTTGATTCAAGGGAAAGGCATGCTTGACATGGGAGTGTAAGAAGAGACAGCAACTTTGCTCGTTTGTTCCTTCTCTTCCTGTAACCAGCCACAGACTGAAATAAACTTAGAGACCCAGTGGTCGCTGGAGAGCAGCTCATGAGAGCCAATTGTTAAGTTTTCAGGAAATTTACCAAGTGGCTGATAAACACATCCATTACTAAAAATTATACAACCTTACAATTAAATCAATCATATTAAAAATAGAAGTGTTCAATGCTCAACACTCCTAATTATTACTTGTTTTACTATTTGTTATGCTTTTGAGGTTACTTATATCTGTTAAATCTGTATGGTGGCAATATTATAGATGGAATCTTACCAGCTGTCTCTTCCTCAACCCTATGCTCAGTGGCCTCACGTTGGTAGCTTGAAATTGGCCAGGGTGGGAGTGCTTGCATTAGGGAAATCCGTAAATGCTGCAGTTCGGGGCTTTGGCTTCTTTCCTTTTTTTTTTTTTCCCCCCACCCCCACCAGAGTCAGCAATTAAACAGTTACCAGCACATCACTGCAAAAGACCCTCAGACGTTTCTTAGGAATAGATTTGCTTAAGTTTCCATGGGCCTTGGGGTGCTGTGGGCAGTCCAGCTTGGTGGCCTCTGAGGACAGCTATCCTGAGCAACGTGTGCTGGACCATAATACTGGCCCTTCATTTGCAGCACAATTGTTGTGTACTGGGGCATTATGACATTCTGTAGTTGGAAATATTTCATTATATAATGAAATAGAAAATAATTCAGAAAAGATTGTTAACGGCTTTATTAAGATACAATTCACAGACCATATAATTCACTCATTTAAAGTGTACAATGAATTTTAGTATATTCACAGAATTGTGCAGCTGACACCACAATCAATTTTAGGATATGCTCAACATCCTAAAAAGAAACCCTGGGACTGGGCGCAGCGGCTCACACCTGTAATCCCAGCACTTTGGGACTGGGCGCAGTGGCTCACACCTGTAATCCCAGCACTTTGGGAGGCTGAGGCAGTCGGATCGCCTGAGGTCGGGAGTTGGAGACCAGCCTGGCCAACACGGTGAAACCCTGTTTCTACTAAAAATACAAAAATTAGCCAGGCATGGTGGCTCATGCCTATAATCCCAGCTACTTGCGGTCTGAGGCAGGAGAATTGCTTGAACCCGGGTGGCAGAGGTTGCAGTGAGCTGAGATCGCGCCATCGCACTGCAGCCTGGGTAACACAGCGAGACTCTTGTCTCAAAAAAAAAAAAAAAAAAAAAAAAAAAAAAAAAGGAAAAAGAAAAAAAGAAACCCTGTGCCCATTAGCAGTCACTCCCCATTTCCCCCTAGTCTTCCCTCTCCTCTCCTCTGCCTTCTAAGAATGAGTCAACCACTAGTCTTTCTTTTGGTCTCCAGAGATTTGTCTATCTGGACATTTCGTGTAAATGGCACCATACAATAGATGGCCTTTTCTGGCCCACTTCTTACACATAACATAATGTATTCAAGGTTCATCCATGTTGCAGCATTTGTCAGTACATACTTCATTCTTTTTTATTGCTGCATAATATTCCTGTGGTTGGATATACTACCTTTCATCAGTTGATGGATATTTGGATTGTTTCCACTTTTTGACTATTATGAATAAATGTTGCTATGAATATTCATGTACAAGATTTTTTGTGGGTGTAAGTTTTCATTTATGTTGCGTATTCACCTACCTAGGAGTGAAATTGCGGGGGTAATATGCTAACTCTGTGTTTAACTATTTGAAGAACTGCAAAATATTTTCCAAAGAGGCTGCACCATTCTACATTTCCACCAGCAATGTACAAAGATTCCAATCTCTCTACACCCTCACCAATACTTGTTATCTGATTTCTTTATTTTAGGCATCCTAGTGGGTGTGAGATGGTATTTCATTGTAGTTTTGATTTGTATTTTCTTAATGACTAGTAATGTAGAGCATCTTTTCCTGGGCTTGTTGGCCATCTGTATATCTTCTTCGGAGAAATTTTCATTCCAATTATTTGCTCATTTGTAAATCGAGTTGTCTTTTTTATTGTTGAGCTGTAACACTTCTGGATTCAAGTTGCTTATGAAATATATGATTTGTAATTATTTTCTCCCGTTGTGTGGCTTGTCTTCACTTTCTTGATTGTGTCCTTTGAATCACAAAGGTTTTTAATTTTGATGAAAGTCCAGTTTATTTTTGTTGTTGTGCTTTCGGCCTTATACATCTAAGAAGGTTTTGCCTAACCCAAGTCCACAAAGACTTACTCCTGTTTTCTTCTAGGAGTTTTGTCGTTTTAGCTTTTATATTTAGATCTATGATATATTTGGAGGAATTTTCATGTACAGTGTAAGGGAAAGATTCAACTTTATTCTTTTGCATGTGGATATTCAGTTGTCCTAGCACCATTTGTTGAAAATAATGTTATTTCCATAGTGAATTCTCTTGGCATGGAATAGATATTGAAGCGTTACCTTACTTTTTCACCTGATGCTACCCCTCATTTCTTTAAACATCTATTCATTTCCATTAATCATGTCTGGCCTCATAGCTCAGGCCGCTTGGCTACGCCTTCCCCTAAGGCACCCATTTTAACACACACTGGTGTATAGAGCCCAGACAGGAGGCGGTCTCTAATCTCCGTGTGGATTAGCCAGGGTAGACCAAGTACTATAACAAACAGCCTCCTACACCTCAGTGGCCCTACACAATCAAAGTTTATTTTTCTCTTATGGTAGTCCCGTGTGAGTTGGTGGGGGAAGGGGTGTTCCATGCACATACTCAGGTCTCAGTATCCTTCCAGCTAGAGGCTCTTCTGTCGCCTTGGGCTTTATAGTCCTCTTTTTTCCCTTAGCTGCTGACCAGACCCAGATGGTCAGGTCTGCTGTCCTCAAGGGCTTACTGTCCTTCACTAGATCTTCTGGATCTGGCTAGTAGTCAAAGGAAGAAAGAGAGAGAACATGGAGGATCTTGCAGGAGTATTTTTAAGAGCCAGGCTTGGAAGCAGCACACATCATTCCTACTTCCCCAAGATTCACCATACAGCTCCCACTGGCTGCATCCCCAAGATTCACCATACAGCTCCCACTGGCTGCATCCCCAAGATTCACCATACAGCTCCAACTGGCTGCAAGATAAACTGAAAAACGTCGACTCACTGTATGCTGGGAGGAAAAAGAGACAGAATTTGGTGAACATACAGCAGTCTCTGCCGTAACATCTATATAATCTATTTTAAGAATTGACCCCCAAAATTGTGAGTGTGAATATGTTTGCTCCTAGCTGCTGCAGACACCGTCCACCTCCAATCTCCCTCCTCCACATTCTGTGATAGGGGCATGTCTCTCCAGCAGCTCAGTTGTAGTTTGTGTGAGCCCCCTTGGAAGGCAGTTCCTGGTTTGAAGAAAGGCAAAGATCTGTCTGAGCGGAAGAGAGAGCAGAACTGCAGCAGAGTCTATGGGAAATCCAGTAGAAAATTCCAGGGGGGCCAGGCGCGGTGGCTCAAGCCTGTAATCCCAGCACTTTGGGAGGCCGAGATGGGCGGATCACGAGGTCAGGAGATCGAGACCATCCTGGCTAACATGGTGAAACCCCGTCTCTACTAAAATACAAAACTAGCCGGGCGAGGTGGCGGGCACCTGTAGTCCCAGCTACTTGGGAGGCTGAGGCAGGAGAATGGCGTAAACCCGGGAGGCGGAGCTTGCAGTGAGCTGAGATCTGGCCACTGCACTCCAGTCTGGGTGACAGAGCGAGACTCCGCCACAAAAAAAAAAAAAAAAAAAAAGAAAAGAAAAGAAAATTCCAGGGGGAGGGAGCCGGTTTTCCTGAAAGTTTAAGCTCCAGGGGACCTGAACAATATATCATGGCAAATCCTTGGGTGTTGAGTATGCTAAGGTGATAGTCTGTATTATGAATTTGGATCTTATAAATGTCCATTTACTGAATGTCATAAACTGAGGGATTATGAACAAATGAGGCATGAAGACAGAGCGGATTTCTCCTGTCTGGAAAGAACTCCTAGGATTGAAATTTCTTGGGCCTCTGATTAAACTGTGCTTTTGTTGCATGTCATATGAGACACTGATTTTTCCTTGTCTCTTCTAGATTCTTCTGCTGACGCTGAAGTCTTCTTCCACTCTGCCATTCACAGGAGCGGAAGAAGCGACTCCATGTTTTCCAGAGCCATCATGGAGAAAATAAGGAGGCACCAGGTCTCTCCTACGCCATGTGCTGTCCCCAGCAAACTAGCCCCATCCTTTTGTCTTTTCCGCATGCAGGCCTCAACTGCTGGTCCCCTTTGTAAGGGCTCCAAGCCCCCTGCACCTCACTCTAAATCTGGGCCCTCAACTGAACTGATACCCATGTTAGAGGAAACATATTTGTGCATTTCTGAAAGACTCAATTTGCCAACTTTCCAGAAAGTCACAGACCCCGTCTGTGATTTGCTCCTTCATTACTGATTTTGAATTATATCGTGTGTGGCTTGGCATTTGCTTCCTTCTACTCTGACTGTCCCTTGAAATATGTCTCAGGCCACACCCTCTACCTGGAACACCCACTTCACTCCAAAAGCTCCCTCCTACCAATATTCAAATAATTCTAAAATCACACTTCGCTCACAGAACCTTTCCCAGTAAACTGGGACCAGGATGATGGTTCTCTCCTTCCCCCACCCCTAAAACCCATCCTGTCTGGACCTGCCATGCACGGGTCATTCGTCACACAACCACACCAAAAACTCTTGCACCATTTCTTTATTCATTACATTTCACTAATTAACACATTTGTTATTTGTCTCGGGCTGGTTTGCCCAGTTGTAGCTGTCAGTCTGAATCAGTGAGCTCCATCTGACACTGCAAACTTCTAGAATAAGGGATCCTTTCATTCTTGATTATAGCCACCAATAATCATGTTCTGTTTTTTCTTGGGTTCTGGCCTGTGGTCACATAAAACATCAGAACTGAAGTGATGCCTTTAGCTCCCACAATGCATATGGTGACTAAAGGGAAAGTGGAGTGAGCCCAACAGATACTAAGACCATTTATCATGGGCCCTGATTTAAACACAGCACCTTAGGGATTCTTGCCTGAACCCAGTGAGGAACATAGCTTCGGCCTCATTTTCTACATGAGACTCAGAGAGGTTCAGTAGCTTGCCCAAAATCAAACCCTAAATGCTGGAACCATTATGCAAATCATGTCTGTCTGATTTTCTGTTTCTTGATGCCTCCCTAAGCCCAAGTGGCAGGTGTTACTGTTCACCACACTTGCTTAGAATAAAGTCCTCAGAGCTTTCTCTACATACATGTGTTGATCACAAAGGAGAGAGGATAGCAGCAAAAATCCATCTCTTCTATTAAACCACTAGCTCAATACATATGCCCTATTGATAATAGGTGAGTACTTTCATTTAGGTACTCATCTATCAAGAACGATAGCAAGTGCAATGAAATGGGTCGAGACATCCCATTCCCCTCCCCCAACCCCATGAAGGAGCTGAGTAATATTTTCATAGAGAAAAATTATATGGTCATAAGAATGAGTTTGGGACTCAATTCTTTCCTATATGTGGGTGAGAATGGATTGCTTTGAGGAAAGATAACAGGCTAGCATATATGGGCTAAAAAGTATTTAAAGGGTCTCTTTCTCTGCACATAGCTGGGCTCGTAAAGTTCTTTTATAGCCTACAGCAGTGACCCAGGTAGTGTTCAGGTACGTGGAAAGGGTTTTAGAGAAGATTCCATTAAGTTCACAGTGAAAGGCTTTTGGCTTTTGATTATTAGCAACTGATAGGACCATCGGGATGTACAGATGGAGTGAGTTTATTCCTGATGAGGCTATTTCTGTCATCGGCCAGGTCTTCTCCCAGATCCTCCTCCCTCACAACCACTACCTGGCCTGGCAGGCAGCAGTGAGGGTGAGGGTCATGGAGAGGGAAACACAAGCAACAGTAACACCATTTACCTACCCCTGATTTCAAAACACAGTGGCTTGAAGCAGCTATTCATTTGCTCACTAATTTATGGGTTAGTAATTTGGACCGTGCTAAGCTAGGACAGCTGATCTGTGCTCTGAGCGGTGTTGGTAGCACTCAATCATGTGGCCAGGTCTTGGCTAGGATGGCTGGGCTGGCTGAGTCTCCCTCCATGTGTTCTTTCGCCCTCTAGGAGGCTAGCTTGGGCTGTTGACGTATTGAAGGAAGAATCCCTACCAGCTGGAGAGAGTAGGTCCCATTGTAAGTTGCTTTTCAAGCCTCTGCTTGCATCAGTCTTGCCAATATCTCACTGATTGAAGCAAGTCACACCGCCAAACCGAGCATCAATGTGAGAGGGAACTATGCAAGGAGATGAGTTCAGGGAGATGTGATGTATTGAGGACCATCAGTATAACAATCTACCATACCATATTTTATAGAATATATGCTACAGTGTGTTTTATGCTCTCCATATGAGCAACTTTTTCTTTTGGAAAAATTCATTCTTTTTTTTGCCTCAAAAGTGACATTTGTTCAAAGAAAAAAAATGACAAAATGTCCATCCCTTGGCTTCCTTCCCTCCCCCACCCCTGCTGCTCCTCAGCTCCCGCCAAGACTGAACTCTGGCTGGGGCTAGGAAACAGGACAGCCCCTCAGAAGAGGTCAGCAACATTGAGGGGCATTTCCTCAATGGAGGTGCTGTAGAAGGTCTCGATGTCTTGAAGAGTCCTCTTGTCTTCTTCTGTCACCATGTTAATAGCCACACCTTTACGGCCAAACTGTCCACCTGGGCTCATTCTGTGGAAATGTTTTCCCTGTTGGTGGGAAGGTCATAGTTGATGACTAAAGAAACCTGCTACACATCAATGCCTCTGGCCAACAGGTCAGTGGTAATCAAAACTCTGCTAGAGCCAGAACCAAACTCCCTCATGATCATGTCTCGTTCTTTTTGGTCCATATCTCCATGCATGGCCGAGACAGTGAAATCTCGAGGACGCATCTTCTCGGTGAGCCAGTCCACCTTCCTTTGGGTGTTGAGGAAGACGACTGCCTGGGTGATGGTCAGGGTTTCATACAAGTCCAGTGTGTCCAGCTTCCCCTCTTCTCGTTCTACGTTGATGTAGAATTGGCGGACACCCTCCAGGGTCAACTCTTCCTTCTTGACAGGAATCCAAGAACCGATGGGGTCGGTCCTTGGTCACCTCAAGCACATCAGAAGGCATTGTAGCTGACGGCAAAACTACCTGGGTGTTGCTGTGGAGCTTTTGGAATATGTCATAGATCTGGTCCTTGAATCCATGGCTTAACATTTCATTGGCTTTGTCCAGTACAAACATCTTGATGTATTTGGGAGACAGGTATCTCTGGTTAAGCATATCAAACACACGGCCAGGGGTCCCCACGATGATATGGGGAGCTTCCATCTGCAGTTTCTGCACCTCAGCACTAACGTTGGTGCCCCCGATACAGGTGTGACAGGAGGCATCCATGTAGTCTCCTAGTGCCATGACCACCTTCTGTGTCTGCTGAGCCAATTCTCGAGTGGGTGCGAGGACCAAGGCCTGGGTGGCTTTTAGATCTAATTCAATCTGCTGCAGAATTGATATGGAAAATGTGGCCATTTTCCCAGTGCCAGATTGGGCTTGAGCGATCACATCATAACCCTTGATACAAGGTAGGATGGCTTGCTCTACCTTGGTATCTAATGGTAGATGGCATCTAATGGTAGATGCCATGATGAAGGGACTCTGAGAGGTTCATGTCATCAAAGCTGTCAACAATCTCATGCCAGTTACTCTCGATGACACCTTCGGGCTTCATACCATCAGGGCCATTGTCTCTGGATTGGGAATCCTGACTCGCAGACATGATCCTTAGAAACTAGCAACAAATTAGTTCTTAACGCACATTCATTACTGTGATGACCAGCCTCTAAGATGGTCCCCAATGATTCTCACCACCCGGTGATCCATGTAGCTAATAAGATATTGAGGAAATGACTGTGTGACTTCAGAGGTTAGGTTATAAAAAGACCTTGCAGCTTCTGCCTCACTTGTTTGGATCACTTACTTTGGAAAAATTAGCTACTTTGTCATGAGAACACTCGCTCAGCTGTATAGAGAGGTCCATGTGATGAGAAATTGAGGCATCCTACCAGCAGCCAGTACTGGCTTGCCTAACACATGAGTGTGCCATCTTAGAAGCAGATCGCCCCAGCCTCAGTCAAGCCTTCAGATGACTGCAGTCCTGTGACAGACTCCAAGCCAGAACCACCAGCTAAGTCATTCCCAAATTCCTGACTCACAGAAAGCATGAGATAATAAATGTTTATTATTATTTTAGGCACTAAGTTTTGGAATAACTTGTTATGCAGCAGCAGGTAATTCATACAATTACCTACCAGCTTTATTTAGGCAAGACATAGAAGGTCTGAATTAACTTCTGAGATATTTTGATTATCTAGAAAAATTAAATTTATTTTTCTTAGACATCAAATCTGTGTTTTCCCTTAAGGAGAAATAGGTTTTGCCTTTTATATAAATAGTATTTAAAAAATAAATGGATAGCAAAACATTGTATCTTGTGCAAAAAACATCCAGCATCATCAGATGTGTACTTTCCTCCAGCAAACAAAAGCAACAAATCATTCCCTGGTTTGTTATGCAAGGGAGATGTATTTTTAAATTTTTTTATTTTTTGTTTTTTAATTAATTTTATTTTTTTTTTTGAGACGGAGTCTCGCTCTGGTCGCCCGGGCTGGAGTGCAGTGGCGGATCTCAGCCTCACTGCCAAGCTCCGCCTCCCCCCGGGTTCACGCCATTTCTCCTGCCCTCAGCCTCCAAGTAGCTGGGACACAGGCGCCCGCCCCTCGCCCGGCTATTTTTTTCTATTTTTTTAGTAGAGACGGGGTTCACAGTGTTAGCCAGGATGGTCTCCTATCTCCTGACCTCGTGATCCGCCCGTCTCGGCCTCCCAAAGTGCTGGGATTACAGGCTTGAGCCACCGCGCCCGGCCTAAATATTTTTAAGATATAGGGAGGTAAGGAATTTGACTGCACAGCATGTACATGGAGACTTCTAAATTTTCTTCAAACAAATCCTATATTTAAAAAACATAACTGGTGATGATTCCCTGGGGAATTCCCCTAAGCCCTTCTTTACTGCTTGGTACGTGGTGTGCTCTTATTAAATACGGTTGAGTCATTCGAGATTTAAGCAATACAGTGTTGGGTTGAATACTGGCTCCATCATTTCCTAAAGTAATTTCTCTGAGCTTTGCTTTCCTCATCTCTACGTGGAGATAAAGGTGCAAATCGTGTGGGGTTGTTAGGGGACTTACCACAGGTAACGTATATTAAGGACTTATATCTATGTTATATATCACATATGCAACAGACTTGTGCTAGTAGCAAGACCCACTGTTATCTTCTTTGTGGCACTGTGTCATATGCGTTTTATGACTCCTCCATGCGGCACATTTGTTTTGTGCTAGGAAACACACTTTCATAGTAGGAAGATTCATTAAAGTATTAACCTGATGGCCTCATATAAACTTTATGCTCCTGGGAACTATTATAGTTCTTTCTATCTATAAAATAAACCCAAAAGAAGTTGAAATATCAGTTATTAGAAATTCTTAATAAAACATTGAGTAATTTACAAAATAACTTTAGGCCAGGCACAATGGCTCACGCCTGTAATCACAACAATTTGGGAAGCCGAGGCAGGAGGATTGCTTGACCCCAGGAGTTTCAGACCAGTCTGGGCAACATAGCAAGACCCAATCTCTAAAAAAAATTTTAAAAATTAGCCAGGCACGGTGGTGTGTACCTGTAGTCCCAGCTACTCAGGAGGCTATGGCAGGAAGATGGCTTGAGCCCAGGAAGTAGAGGCTGCAGTGAGCTATGACTGCCTCTGCACTCCAGCCTGGGCAAAGGGGCAAGACCCTGTCTTTAAGAGAAAAGAAGAAAAGAAAAGAGAACACAGAGAGAAATTAGAAATAGGCTTATTGCAGTTGCCAATTCTGTGTATCTCATGAAGTCCAGACTCTCCGTCTTTGGAATACTTGGGCCAATAGAACTTAATTGTATGCTCAGTTTGACCATATTTTAGGTGCAGCTTTAAAACATATCATTTATTCATTCATTCAATAAACGAAAGGACAGACTCCGAGATAAGCAACTGCAGAGTGGATATGCCCAACCAGACCTCAACCCTGTCCCTAGTTCTGATTGTCTTGTGTCTAAAAGTTGCACGGACATTGTCTGACGCCGCCCAGATGTGGAGAAAGGTGTAGGAGAGACAGCCAAAAGAGGGTGTGTCACTTGGGCAGCCTACACTTCCTCCATTTGACCCAGAAATGGCCCATGAATTTCTCAGACAGCTGGGAGGTGGCTGGACTTAAGCTATCTTAGGTACGCCATCCAAGGCCGCCATCCTTCAGGCAGGGCCAACTGAGGAGCTGTGGTGAAGGCCGTAGGTGGGCAGAGAGAGCTCTAACGCCAGCCAGAGCCCGATCTTCATGCTGCAGAGCTGCAGTAGGGAAGGGCATCTGACGCACATCTAGAAAACCCAGAGATTGGTCCAGGAGAGACCCAGCATGTGACCCCTGCCTCACAAACAGACTGTTTGTGTCTGTAGCCCACAAGGCTACAGCGATCCAGGGAGAGGAGACTGGCTCCCTGCTCCGGGCAGCCCAGCAAGGAGCTGTCCCCGCTACTCTGTTCCACCTTCTGCTGCGACCCAGGAGGGTAGGTCCAGGGGAGCTGGAGGGGCAAAGTGTGTACCCTCCATGCCTTTGTCTCCTATGTCAAGGTGCTGTCAAGATACACAGCAAGGAGTATGAGATACATACTCCTTGAAGAGGAGGCTGACTTCAAGTAGAATCTAAGGTTACTATTTTTTTTTTTTTTTGAGACAGAGTCTCGCTCTGTCACCCAGGCTGGAGTGCAGTGGCCGGATCTCAGCTCACTGCAAGCTCCGCCTCCCGGGTTCACGCCATTCTCCTGCCTCAGCCTACTGGGTAGCTGGGACTACAGGCGCCTGCCACCTCGCCCGGCTAGATTTTGTATTTTTTAGTAGAGACGGGGTTTCACCATGTTAGCCAGGATGGTCTCGATCTCCTGACCTCGTGATCCGCCCGTCTCAGCCTCCCAAAGTGCTGGGATTACAGGCTTGAGCCACCGCGCCCGGCCGGTTACTATTTTAAAAACAAAACTTTTTATTATAGAGAATTTCAAACACAGTGCGCAGCTTTAAAAGATATCGTTCGTTCATTCATTCATTCATTCATTCATTCATTCATTCAATAAACGAAAGGACAGACTCCCAGATAAGCAGCTGCAGAGTGGGTGTGCCCAACCAGACCTCAACCCCGTCCCCAGTTGTGACTGTCTTCTGTCTAAAAGTTGTGCGGACATTGGCTGATGCCACCCAGATGTGGAGAAAGATGTAAGACAGCCAGCCAAAAGAGGGGTTCTATTTCACAAAACAGAAAGAATAGTGTGGTGACTCCCGCCACCAACCTTCAATAATGACCAGTTCAGCCAGTTTTGCTCATCCATACTTACCCTCCAACTTCCCCATCCCAATTATTTTTAAACAAGTCTCAGATGTCAGACTATTTTACCACAAATATTTTCATATATATCACCAAAAGATAAGGACTTAAAATAGCCATTATATTCCTGAATATTATCAGATGTTCCCAGATTGTACTGTAATTTTTTATAATTTGATTAGGAATCCAAATAAGTTCTATACATTGTACTTGGTGTTTATATCTTTTCAGAGTCCTTGGCTCCTAGCACTTTGGGAGGCTGAGGCGGGTGGATCACCTGAGGTTGGGAGTTCAAGACCAGCCTGACCAACATGGAGAAACCCCGTCTCTACTAAAAATACAAAATTAGCCAGGTGTGGTGATGCATGCCTGTAATCCCAGCTACTAGGAAGGCTGAAGCGGAAGAATCGCTTGAACCCAGGAGGCAGAGGTTGCAGGGAGCTGAGATGGTGCCATTGCACTCCAGCCTGGGCAACAAGAGTGAAACTGTGGGCCGGGCGCGGTGGCTCACGCCTATAATTCCAGCACTTTGGGAGGCCGAGGTGGGCAGATCACAAGGTCAGGAGATCGAGACCATCCTGGCTAACATGGTAAAACCCCGTCTCTACTAAAAATACAAAAAAAGAGCCAGGCATGGTGGCAGGCACCTGTAGTCCCAGCGACTCGGGAGACTGAGGCAGGAGAATGGCGTGAACCCGGGAGGCGGAGCTTGCAGTGAGCCGCGATTGCGCCACTGCACTCCAGCCTGGGCGACAGTGCAAGACTCTATCTCAAAAAAAAAAAAAAGAATCCTTTAATCTGTGGTTTCTTCTGCCTTCTACTTTATTTTCTTGCAATTTATTAAAGAAATTTGGTTGTTTTTCCTGTAGAGTTTCCCACAGTCTGGGTTTTGCTGATTGCTTCCAAGCAACCTTGGTAACATGTTCCTCTGTCCCACATTTTCTATAAATTGGTAGTTAGATTGAGAGGCTTGATCAGATTTAATTTTTTTTTTTTTTGGCAAGATTATGTTACAGGTTATTTCTCTCTCTTTTCTTTTATTATGGCCAAAATAAAATAAAATAAAACCATATACCTAAAATGTACAATCTTAAGTATTTTTAAGTGTACGGTTCAGTAGCATTAGTATCTTCACACTGTTGTGCAACCACCACCACCATCCCTCTCCAGAACCTTTCCAACCTGCAAAACTAAAACTCTGCACCCATTAAACAAAAGCTCCTCATTGCCCCCATTCCAGCACCTGGCAATCACCGTTCTACTTTCTGTCTCTATGAACTGGACTACTCTAGGTACCTCATGTAAGTGGAATCACACAATATTTGTCTTTTGGTGACTGGTTTGTTTCACTATCATAGTGTTCTCAGTGTTCATGTTGTAGCATGTGTCAGAATTCCCTTCACTTTCAGAGCCTCCATTGTATGCGTACCACGTTTTTTTATTTATTCATCCGTCAATCTGCCCAGTCTTTGGCCATTTACACCTTTTGACTATAATGCTGCTATAAACATGGGTGTGCAAATATCGCTTCAAGATCGTTCATTTAATTCTTGTGAGTATATACCTAGAAATCAAATGACTGGATCCTAAGGTAATTCTATTTCTCATATTTTGAGGAAATTTCGAACTGTTTTCCACAGCAGCTGCACCATTTTACAATTCCACCAACAACGTGCAAGCGTTCCAATTTCTCTGCCTCTGCTCCAACACTTGTTTTTTTTTTGTTTGTTTAATTGCTACACATTTTTTGTTTTTTGATTAGCCATCCTCATGGGTGTGAGGTTATATTTTATTGTGGTTTTGATTTGCATTTTCCTAATGATCAGTGACGGTGACGCTGAGCATCTTTCATATGCTTGTTGGCCATTTGTATATCATATTTAGAGAAATGTCTGTTGAGTCTTTTGCCCATTTTTTTAATTGAATTTTTTGTTTTTGTTTTTGTTGAGTTGTAGGAATTCTTTATGTATTCTCGATCCTAACCCCTTATAACCCTTGTATAAATTGCAAATATGTTCTACCATTCTGTGGGCTATTTTTTCATTCTGTCGACTGTCTTTTGATCCACAGAAGTTTTAATTTTGATGTAGTCCTATTTGTCTATTTTTACTTTTGTTGACTGTTCTTTTGGTATCATACTGAGGAAATCCTTGATAAATCCAATATTGTGAAGCTCTCCCCTTACACTTTTTTCTACAGTTGTCTTTTTAGCCATTATTGGTGATTATTGCCAAGAACAATGATTTCACCAGAGGTTCCAAAAAATGTGATATTCCAATTTAATCCTTCTTCCTGTATTAGCTGAAATACTTCTGTAAAGATAAATTTCCCTCTTCACTGGGTTGTCCTGGGGCTCATTTCATGCTGGAAACATTTATTTTTTCCTTTTATTTATAAGTTTTCAAAATAATGTATTGGTTGCCTAGTCATCCTTAAAAGAGGACAAATGAGAGTTTTTTAAAGTTTCATTGTGAACTTAAACATTTAAGGATTTTAATGTGTTTAATCCACAGCAGTTGTTATCTTTATTGTTCAAACATTTCCATCTTTAGACAAAAGGAGACTTCATGTTGGCTCCTGGATTCTTTTGGCATGGCCCTAGGATTTTTTGATCGATTCCTTGCTTTCTGATATATCAAGGTGTTTTAGGCCTATTTGACAATTTCCTGTCCTAGACAAAGAATTGACCATTGAGATAATATTTAAGTATAAATAGTACTGAGATTTTAAAATATAGAATGATACTACTGTAATAATCTCAACATTGGCTGGGTGCAGTGGCTCACACCTATAATCCTAGCACTTTGGGAGGCCAAGGCGGGTGGATTACCTGAGGTCAGGAGTTCAAGACCAGCCTGGCCAACATAGCGAAACCCCATCTCTACTAAAATACAACAATTAGCTAGGCATGATGACAGGTGCCTATAATCCCAGCTACTTGGGAGGCTGAGATAGGAGAATTGCTTGAACCTGGGAGACGAGATCATACCACTGCACTCCAGCCTGGACAGCTCAGCAAGTCTCCGTCTCAATAATAATAATAATAATCTGGACATTGTGGAATTGGACTGAACTATCCCAAGATTCTTGAGTATTGAGACTAGCATAATCAGGGCATTTATGGAAAAACATGAACCGATTTCATGTTTATACTCCCAATGAATTGAAAATTCTTAATGGGTTGATACAGACATCCAAGTGGAGGGGTCAAGAAGGCAGTTGAAGGCATGATTTAGAACTTAGTGGGAAGATCCAGGCTGAAAGCACAGATCTGGGAAATATCTTGTTGACTGATCTGTAAGTCACAGGGATAGATGAGATGCTCTAGAGAAAAAATGCTGAGGGAAAAGAGAAGCAGGCCAAGGATAGAGCCTTGGGCTACACCAACAGTTAGTCATTTGAGAAGAGGTGGAACCAGTAGAGGGATCCAAACGTTTATTAAGTTAGGCGGAAACCAGGACATTGAGGTGGTCCTGAAACCAAAACAAGAGTATATTTCAAGAAGGAAGTCAACTGTGTCCAAGAGAGAAGTTGAGAAAGACCAGAAAACAACCATTGTATTTGGCAAAGTGGAAGTCATCTGTGACTTTGACAGGAAGGGTTTCCAAGGTCAGTGGGGTTGGAGGCATCAGTAGAGTGTGTTGAGGAGATGGACTCTGTCTTCATGGAGACTTCAAGGTAGTGGACTCTCAGTTATCCCATGACATCAAGTGGCAGGTAAGGCGTCTCATTACCAAAGAACAATCTTACACACAGGGAAGGAGAGCTCCATGTGTTCAAGCGGGCAGGTGGGCAGAGAGGAGGGCAGCAAACTATGGGCAGATCAGGCCTACTCTTTATCTGCTTTTTTTTCAAAACCATAGTTGAAAAAAACACGTAGGCCGGGCGCGGTGGCTCAAGCCTGTAATCCCAGCACTTTGGGAGGCCGAGACGGGTGGATCACGAGGTCAGGAGATCGAGACCATCCTGGCTAATACGGTGAAACCCCGTCTCTACTAAAAAAATACAAAAAAAACCTAGCCAGGCGACGAGGCGGGCACCTGTAGTCCCAGCTACTCGGGAGGCTGAGGCAGGAGAATGGCGTCAACCCGGGAGGCGGAGCTTGCAGTGAGCTGAGAGCCGGCCACTGCACTCCAGCCTGGGTGGCAGAGCAAGACTCCGTCTCAAAA
>NW_016813480.1:1313535-1430024 GCF_001698545.2 Rhinopithecus bieti
AAAAAAAAAAAAAAAAAGAAAAAAAGAAAAAAACACGTAATAGAAAATTGGTCATCTTAACCTCTTTTTTTTTTCTTCTTTTTTTGAGACAGGGTCTTACCCTGTCACCCAGGCTGGAGTGCAGTAGTGTATTCTCGGCTCACTAAAACCTCTGCCTCCTGGGTTCAAGTGATTCTCCCACCTCAGCCTCCTGAGTAGCTGGGATTATAGGTGTGAGCCACTGTGCCCAGCTAATTTTTTTTGTATTTTTAGTAAAGATGGGGTTTTGCCATGCCGGCCAGGTTGGTTTAACTATTTTTTAAGTGTCCAGTTCGGTAGTGTTCACTAAGTATATTCATCTTATTGTTCAATGGATCTCCAGAATTTTTTTCACTTTGCGAAACTGAAATTCTATACCCAGTAAACAACAACTCCCCATTCCCCCTTCCCCTGCGCCCCTAACAACCACCATTCTACTCTCCGTCTTGATACATTTGACTACTCCAGGTACCTCACATAACTTACCTCCTTATTTAAGGAGTCTGGAAGCTGGCTGCAGTGGCTCACACCTGTAATCCCAGTACTTTGGGAGGCTGAGGCAGGAGTTCGCTTGAGGCCAGGAGTTTGAGACCACCCTGGGCAACAAAGCAAGACCTCATTCTACAAAAAAAAAAAAAAAGTTTTAAATTAGCTGAGTGAGATGGCACCTGCTTATAGTCCCAGCTACTCAGGAGGTTGAAATGAGAGGATTGCTTGAAGCCATGAGTTGGAGGCTGCAGCGAGCTATGACCATGCCACTGCACTCCAGCCTGGGTGACAGATTGAAACCTCAGCTTTAGAAAAAAAAAAAAAAATCAAACTCAAATCTCAAAGAGCCATGTGTATGAAGGACTCTGCGGAAGAACAGTTGGACTGTCCAGAGAAAATGTAAGTCCATGCTGCAAAGCCCAGACTGGGAAAGGTCCAGCTAACCAAGAGCAGCATTTTGGGAACTTAGAGATAAAACTGACCACTGAGGGTATGCGATGCTTCCCCAGCTCATGGCTGCCCAAGCCGAGGAGAGCTAGGTGGACTGCCAGAGGAGTAAGAGGCAACATCCCACACAGAGAGGAAGAAGCACCGGCCAGTGGCTGTTGTGAGGCAGCTTCTGCAGCTGCTCGAAAAGGCTCTGCTGAGACGGCTCAGCTTGATTGGCCTTGCCTTGGAAACAAAGAGCAACAGGTGAAAGAGAAGGTTAAAGTCGAAAACAAACACTTGCACCCATCCTGATGAGGAGCTGGGTATTGCTGGGGCCTGATGGGACAGCTCAAGGCCACCCTTCTTTTTTGGGATAATGCTCAATCCTCCTCCAGGAAGGTGTCTGGGGAGGCAGGACCATGTGGCTCTTTCAAAAGGCAGCCTGCCGCCGCACACCCAGGCTCATCTCTCAGAAGGCTTACAGACATCCGAAGCAGACACCAAATGTTGCAACCAGCGTCTGAATCTCCTGTCCTGGTGCAATAACATGGGGCAACCCAGTCTGAGTTTCCCGGTTACCATCTTCAAAGCCAATGCTAAGGGGAGGTAGTGATGGGAGAACTCACTGGCTCAATTGGCTCACTCATTTGGTAATGCTAATGTGTGCATTTGAGCTGCCATGTCAGCTTACATTCAGCGTGGCAGTGCGGTTTTTCTAGTCATTCCTAGTAACCCACCTAGGGTGCAGGAGCTCCAGGCTCTAGTCCCAATCCTGCTACATGTCAGCTGTGTGACTGTGGTCAGGCCACTCAACTTCTCTGAGCCTCGGTAGCAGCTGTGTCCCACAGAATTGTTTTGGAAAAGAAGATTATATACCTAAAGTTAACTTTTAACCATAAATTTTTACCGAAAGTTTGGATTTTGTGTTGTATCCTTAAGAATGCATTTTATCGAATTTTAGTAAAGTCCTCCAATAGCTTCCCATTGCCTTCCCTTGACTTAAGAATGTAGGTGATGTGGGGCCTGCCGAACTCTGACTTCATTTCTTCCCCTCCTGCTGTCTTCACACACAGACTCTCACCACACTGAACTTATTTCTGCTCCGTAAGTATTTCAATGCTCTTCCCACCCCAGGGCTTTGGCCCCTGTTCTCCCTTCTGCTTGGAATCCTTCTCCTCACTCTGGCCCAACTCAAATATCATTTCATCACATCCATCATTGTACCTAATGTTGCCCCCAACCTCCTTACAATCTCTATCCCGGTAAACTTACTGTATTTTCTTCATGAAACTGTCACCCTCTTATTTTGTTGGTTTTACTTATTCTTGTGTCCCTACGAAAAGGGACATCAAAGCTAGACGTTTGCCTTACTCACTTCTGTCTCTTTCACCTAGAGTGGCGCCTGGCTTGTAGGAGGAGTTTAGTAAGTATTTATAGGGCCGGGCGCCGTGACTCACGCCTGTAATCCCAGCACTTTGGGAGGCTAACATGGGCGGAGCACGAGGTCAAGAGACAGAGACCAGCCTGGCCAACGTGGTGAAACCCTGTCTCTACTAAAAATATACAAAAATTAGCTGGGCGTGGTTGTGTGCACCTGTGATCCCAGCTACTAGGGAGGCTGAGGCAAGAGAATCGCTTGAACCTGGGAGGCGGAGGTTGCAGTGAGCCAAGGTCATGCCACTGCACTCCAGCCTGGCGACAGAGTGAGATTCCATCAAAAAAAAAAAAAAAAAAGAAAAGAAAAGAAAAGAAAATTCATAGAACAAAGTAATTACCACTAGGGAAATTCTTCCTATCAAATTTTTAAGCCGGCACAGTGGCTCACTCCTGTAATCCTAGCACTTTGGGAGGCCGAGGCAGGCGAATCATCTGAGGTCGGGAGTTCGAGACCAGCCTGACAAATACGGAGAAATCCCATCTCTACTAAAAATACAAAATTAGCCAGGTGTGGTGGCTCATACCTGTAATCCCAGCTACTCCGGAGGCTGAGGCGGGAGAATCACTTGAACCTGGGAGATGGAGGTTGCAGTGAGCCAAGATCGCGCCATTGCACTCCATCCTGGGCAACAAGAGTGAAACTCCATCTCAATAAATAAACAAACAAATGTTTAAGTAGGTTCATTCATGGAAGCAAAGTAAATTTCAAATAGTAATTTTATATGACTAAGAATCTGGTTCTTCAGGTCCTTCTATACATTAAAATACAAAACAAAACTATACTCATTTTGAATATATAATCTTGTAATCTACTTTTCTCAACATCACTGAATCTTTCTTCTGCAACGTTTTAATGGTGCCATGTGGATGTACCATAGCTTACCTGACCAATTCTCTGTGGTGCATGTATTGAGAAATACTGCTTTGAAGAGCCACTAATGGCCGGGCGCGGTGGCTCACGCCTGTGATCCCAACACTTTGGGAGGCCGAGACGGGTGGATCACGAGGTCAGGAGATGAGACCATCCTGGCTAACACGGTGAAATTCCGTCTCTACTAAAAAATACAAAAAACTAGCCGGGCGAGGTGGCGGGCGCCTGTAGTCCCAGCTACTCGGGAGGCTGAGGCAGGAGAATGGCGTGAACCCGGGAGGCGGAGCTTGCAGTGAGCTGAGATCCGGCCACTGAGCTCCAGCCGGGCGACTCCGTCTCAAAAAAAAAAAAAAAAAAAGAGCCACTAATAAATATTCCAAATGTCCCTCCAGAAAGGCTTTGCCAGTTTACACTCCTACCAATGTATAAAAGAAATTTGTTTTCTGAACTCCTGCCAATACTGAATTTCATCACTAAAAAAAGGAAACAAAATGTTTGCTAATTTGATAAGTGCAAAAGGATCTCATGATTGCTTTATTTTGCTTTTCTTTAAGTACTTGTGAATGTGAAGTGTTTTTTTCATTTGCAATTTTATCATGTTGTATTTCCTCGCTTACAAATTATCTCTTTATGTTTCTGTTGGCTTTATTTTTTAATTGTTATTGTTGGTTTTCTCTGTGGTATTCATCTTTTATTGATTTGTCAAAGCTATTTTTATATTAAGGTGATTTGCCTTTGCCACAGATTGCAAATATTTTCCCAGTATGTTTGTTGTCCTTTAATTTTGTTTTTGGATCTAGGGCAGTATAAATCCCTAGCCAGGCTCATGTTCTGGAAGCTAAGCCAGCCAGAAGGGAAAGTTCCTCTCAGTGAAATCTAAGTCCCGGCCTAGCCAGTCTGGGGCCCCGAACAACATAAGGCCAGGCTAGAGCATCTGAAGTGTTCAGATGATTTCAAGTAAATATTTCTACGGCAACCAACTGCCACTTATTCTTACTAATGGACACTGCCTCTGATCTATGGGTATTTAAACTTTAGGAACTTTTAAAGGTGGGAATAAATGAAGCTATAATGGTAAAACAACAGGCATTAACAACTTTTAAAAAATTTAAAAAGTATTTTATTCACTTTTTTTCTCAGAGGGCAGTTTTCTTCTGCCTTCTCTCTCATAGAGCCAGTAATGCAGCTAGACATGGTGGTTCATGCCTATAATCCCAGCACTTTGGGAGACTGAGGAGGCAGGATTGCTTGAGGCCAGGTGTTTCAGATCAGCCTGGCCAACACAGTGAGACTCCATCTCTACTAAAAATTTAAAAATCAGCCAGGTGTGGTAGCATGCACCTGTAGCTACTCAGCTACTCCCAGCTACTCAGGAGGCTGAGATGGGAAGACCACTTGAACCTGGGAGTTTGAGGCTGCAGTGAGCTGTGATCGTGACACTGCACTCTAGCCTGGGTGACACAGCAAAGACCTTGTCTCAAAAAAAAAAAAAAGAATCAAGGGCCAGAAATGCAATAGGAGGTGAGCCCTGTGAAGAGAGATTGGCAGTAAGGAACATTCAGCGTAGAGAGGGAGAAGGTACATCAAATGCCTTCCATCTCCAAATGAGTATTTGGATGTCCTTTCCTCCCAATCTCTACTAATCTCAATCTCAATACCTACTATTGATTCCCTTCCTTCCAATCTCTAGTAATGATTGGCACAGAGTAGTTGTTCAATAAAATACTTTCAAACTGATTAAAGTTATATAAGATTACTTATAACTTCTGTGCTAATTCTTGCCACATATATTTGTGTTTTATACATTTCAAAGTGAGATTAGTTTCACTTTCAAGATTGTCCTCAGACAGCTGAGGCTGCCTCTCAGTGTAGCATGACTACCAGGCCCTGTCACCCATCTTTTGTCAAAAACTTCCAGAAGACTGGGAGCCGTTCCTTGATCCAGTCCTCTTGGAACGTAAACCTGTTCCTCTCATTTCCTTCCCTGTGGACACCACCTCCCCTGCCCCATTTGGAGCTCTTGGGACTGTCGTTAAATCCTTTCTCAGCCATCCCACCTTTCAGCCTTGCCCGGGGCCCATTCCCAAACCCCTCCAGCCTGTTTCATTTGCATCCTTCCATTCAGTTCTGCTGGTTCTGCTCTGTGTCAAGAGTGTCAGAGACTTGGGGGGAAGGTGAGTTATGAGGTGGCCGGTAGGAGGAATGTGAGAAGATAAACGGCAAAGGTCCCAAGAGGGATTATTACTCTGAGTCCGGTTCTAATTGTCTTCTGCTCCCTGGGGCTCTCACTGTCCCAGGGAATCCACCGGTGCTCAGCAGGGACTCCCCTGTGGCAAAAACCCTGGTGGCTTCAAAAGCCTCAGCAATATGGAGCCTAGTGCATTGAGGAAACGCGGTTTCCAGCTGTGTGAAAACACCTTGGGGCAGTCTTGTGCCAGAAATAGTGCCCTTCGTGAAGTATTGAATAAGAATCCTTGACGTTTGATGAATGTGGTGCAGCGTAAGTACGCAATATGAAAATTTGAGTAAGAATATGTTTAAACAGAAGCTGAAGTTAATTTGTGCAAATATTCCTACCTAAATCTTTACCCTAACTATTCTATTAACATACCGAGGGCACACCGCCGTTTTAGGAGTGTGATAGGATTTGTGTATGTGTGCCTACAAAGCTTTAACTGAGCTTCAGAAAGCAAGTGTTTGTAGTGGATCTACTTTTATTTAGTTAGTCTTTTAGAGACACGGTCTCAGTCTATCCCCCAGGCTGGAGCGCTGTGCTGCAATCTTTGCTCACTGCAGCCTCCAACTCCTGGGTTCACGCAATCCTCCTACCTCAGCCTCCCAAGTACTGGGACTACAAGCACACATCATGGTGCCTGGCTAACCTACAATTTTGTTTTTTTTTTTGTAGAGACAGGGTCTCTCTATGCTGCCTAGGCTGGAAATCTACATTTTCTTAATCACAACAGTGATTAACTGTCTATGGTCCATTTCATCTTCTTTTCTGTAGAATTACCTGTAGAATCCAGACCATAGGCCTCTGTTTATTGGGTGTGACCACGTTCCCATCTGCATCCCAGCAAAAACCCAATCCCCATAATTAACTGGCCTTTGCTATTTTATTGTCTGTCACCTGTGCCCTGGTGTATGGTGGCCTCTTTTCTTTTCTTGTTTAAGTAAAGTGAGGAATGTTTTGTCAGCTCATATTTCTTTTTCAGCAGCTGTGTGGCAGGGTGTCTGAAAGAGATTCACAATGATCTGTTGGAAATCCATCATAAAGCTGGTTGTCTGATCCCCTGACATGATCACGTCAGACAGAGCTGCCCTTTGCCTTGTGTCACAATCTTGAAAGTGAAACTAATCTCACTTTGGAATGTATAAAACACAAATACATGTGGCAAGAATTAGTACTGAAGTTATAAGTAATCTTATATAACTTTAATCAGTTTGGAAGTATTTTATTGAGCAACTACTCTGTGCCAATCATTTCTAGAGATTGGAAGGAAGCGAATCAATAGTAGGTATTGAGATTGAGATTAGTAGAGATTGGGAGGAAAGGAAAACTCTTTTGTGATGTTAACCCATATTGAGTATTTTTTCAAGTCCTTTAAAATACGAATAACCTTAGAAGAAGGCAGTCCACAAATATTTCCCCCAGTAACCTGCCTTGCTTCCTACATTTCTCAGATCTCCCTGTTATCTTGGGGGTTGTCAATGTTTCTGCAGCACACCAAGAGGAAGAAGATCTCAGGCACAGGACCGAGCACCATTCCATCAAAACCTCACTGAATTCCCCATCTTGCCTATCCTTTCCTCATTTCCTTTGTACATTTTTTCTTAAGCTCTAGTTAATGTTTTCCACCCTACGGCTTTCCCCACAATTCCATCCATCTCCCCTGCCAAAGTATACTTGGGATTTACAAAGTTTACTAGTAATGCCACAAGTGAAATCAAATTATAACAAAGTGTCTATTTGACAGACCAAGAGATTTTAAAACCTTAGCCAGCCAGACTCTCTTATTGGAGGTCATCTTTGTTATGATGTATTTTATGATCTTTTAGAGTTTGTAGCGTTGGAATTTGACTTGTAATAGCCCTGGAATGTGGCATCAGGTTTCTTTTTATATTATAAATCCCAGAAAACTAGAGTTCACAAAATGTGGTTTTGGTGTCCTGCTCAGAGGGTGACATGGACACTTACCAATAGATATGTGCTGTTTGAGGATATGCCCCATAGGAAATGGGCTTAGGTAGCCTTTATTCAACCACCTCTTGGTGGCTTAATAGGAGGAACTATGTAGGATTAAAATCTTTCGTTCATTTGTTAACCCATTCAGTCCATGCTGTTTTTGTCATTACATTTGTAGGAGAGGGAGAACTTTCCCTCTACCCTTGACAGTCAGAGATCTGAGTCTGTGAAATAAATAGACAGCAAATAGATGAACAGGAGAAAAGAGAGACAAATGTATTATGTGCACACGGACATCACAGGAAGGAAAAGTGGGCACCCCCAAGCCCAGCAAGATCTAGGCGTTTAGATACCTGCTTCACAGGGAAGAGTGGAGGGGAATGTGGGAAACTTGGGGGAGAGTAAATGATTCTGGGGAAGATGAACAGGCCCTCGGAAGAAGAGGGCACAGCCTGTGACAAGTCTACGTCTGGGCATAGTGTGGCCTCCAGACACCTCTCCTGTGATTTGTGTTCAATCTTCCCTGTTTGGTGAGAAACCCTGGGTGAGGCTCTTCCGGAGGCTCTGTCTTTAGGCAGATAAAGGGAGCTGAGAGAGCTCCCTGCTGCCTTTGCTGTTCTCCAAGTGCCCTAAGTGCAAAGAAAGCAGCATACCAAAGCAGCATATGTTGGGCTGCCCTTTCCTGAAGTCCGCATTCAGGCTGGAACGAGCACTTCCCAGTGCAGGGCAACCTGCCAGGTGCCAGTGGGAACCCAAGTCCACGGGGCCTGGCCTTGCTCTCACAGTGCCTGATTCAGCACAGATGCAACGACAGGTGCTCAGACACCACAATGCCAGGTTGACTGTGGCAGGTGTCACAGGAATGTGGAAGCGATGTGCGCTTAGAGCGCAAGGGTGGGAGAGGCCCCTGCCAGCTGGTGTGAGGAGAGCCGGCTTGCTGATGAGGGGGTACCTTCTTGGGCAGACAGAAGACTCACAGCTGCTATTGCTGTGTTGCCTGTGAGGATGGTAAGAAAGGCCTAATAGGAAATAGGGAAGGGAGGGAGAGGAACAAAGAGAATGGAGGTTAGGAAGGACTTGGCTATTGATTCCATGTAGAGGGAGAGGACAAGGGAGAGGGCAAAACTCACTTTTTGCCCAATAACAACAACCACCACCTATTGAACATTTAACAGGTAACAGGGACTTCACTTTTTATACATTTTTTATTATTATTATTTTGAGATGGATTCTCACTCTGTCGCCCAGGCTGGAGTGCAGTGGCACAATCTTGGCTCACTGCAACCTTGGCCTCCGGAGTTCAAACAATTCTCCTGCCTCAGCCTCCCAAGTAGCTGGGACTACAGGGGCATGCCACCACGCCTGGCTAATTTTTTGTATTTTTAGTAGAGATGGGTTTTCGCCATGTTAGCCAGGATGGTCTTGATCTCCTGACCTCCTGATCTGCCTGCCTTGGCCTCCCAAAGTGCTGGGATTACAGGTGTGAGCCACTGCACCTGGCCTCATACATTAATTCTAATGGTCTCCACCCCAACCCCTTCCTCCCTCAGCCCCTACATTTTGGGGATTAGGATTGAAGCCCAGGAAGGATAGATGACTTGCCCCATCACCCAGCTGCCGCGAGCCAGGACCGGGATTGAACCCGGGCATGGCTCTCCCGAGGCTGAGTCTTCTTTTCTGCAGCATGTTGCCCAGTGACCATGAGAACGGAAGTTTCTGAGAAGACGCAGAAAAAGGGATTAGTTTTCAAGAGCTGCCATAGTATTAAACCCGTTTATTTACATGTCCAATCTGTGCATTCTTTTACTCATTCTTGTCGGTAGTTGGGTTTCTGCAGTATTGCTGGGGCACCCTATCCTCTGGGCTGCTTCCTGGGCGTCTACGTGGACAGCTTCTCCCAACACTGAGTAGTCTCACGGTGTTTGCTTCAAAGGACTGAGTATCAACCACCGTGCTCAAGTGCACACAGCATTTCTGGGGAATGTCAGCCCACAAAATCTCCCCCTCACTCGCGTTTTATCTGTTCCCCAGCAAGTGAGCAGGGTGATGAGCTGCCCTGGATTCTGCACCATGCTTCCCACATTTCCCTTGATCCTGGAAGAGGAAGCCAGAGCCCCGGCTGGCTCTGTTCTGATGCCACGCTCCCTCCCTCCTCTCGGCCTCTGCCTTCCTGGCTGCATCAGCCTGTGGTCGCTTCACTTTCTGCCTGCAGAGCAGATGGCCTAGGTCAGGAATTCCTGGGAGAAAATTCCATTCAGGAATAGAACTTTGCAAACACAAATATAGAGAGAATATCTGAACCACTGATGGGAAAGTGGATGAGAAAAAAAAAAAAAGAATCAGGACATTACAGAGAGAGGCGCACATGCAGACATTTCTGAATTTCTAGACTTAGATGCTGTTAAGTAGATTACCTAGATAGCCTCAACGCAAGAGATGCTTTATTTTCTAGGAAAATTTAATAGAACAGTTCTAAATACATTTGCTGGAGATCTAGAGACACAAAATAAATTTTAATCCATGTTGCTCTACACTTGGGAAAAAGAAGGGACGAATATAGCCAAGGGAACTAATATTTATGGAGTATCCACTGTACTGCGGCTTTTTCCTCTGCGGTTTTCTGTCATCTTCTTAACAATTTTGTTAGTCCTCATGTATAAAGACAAGGAAAGTGAGTCTCAAAAAATTAAATAATTGATCACCCTTACTCAAATGTATATTCTGATGTTGAACTTCAGAGAGCTGGGCCTCTCCAGGGTGGTTTTAACCTGTCAGTGAGCTGCCGCCCCCCCCACCCCTGCCACCGCCAACACTCCCTCTGCCCCTTGCATCAAAACCACTTCCCTTTTCCCCACACCATGGTGAAGCCGCAGGAGAAATCCCTGCTAATTTCAGCTCGCTTGAGAGATGGAACCTCCAAGTCTCCTGGGAATGTTCCCTTCTCGGCTCTTAGGTCAAATCCATGACTTCCTTCTCCTTGTTACGCCAAGATCTACCTGCCGAGTGTCTCTTTCCAGCCCTACTTGGCAGCTCTCTTCCTAACTGCAGAGATAGCCAGGGTAGCTGGGGAGACCGAGGAAGATGGAGGACTGTGATTATGATGTCATACATCCCCTGGGCTCTGTGGGGGCTCTCCCCGCCATGTCTCACTCTGCATATCCTGTTGCTTGTCTCGTGCTGTTTTGACAAATGGCCTCTTGACCTTTGCCCAATCCTCTTGCTTCTTGCAGTTGAAACTAAAAAAAAAAAGAAAAGAAAAGAAAAGAAAAAAAATAAAAGACTTACTGTGTGAAGCCATATGAAAACCTACCAGAGTAAACCAAATGCCTTTGATGATCATATATACCCATACATAAAAACGAAAATTCCTTTTAGGGGGCAGTAAAGGGTAAGAGATGTTAGTCAAGCACGCAGGTTGGACCAAGCTGCATGCCCCGGCACGGTGGAGAGAGACCTGATCCTGCTTAGGGCAGAGCGGGGGGAAAGGAGCCAGGGCTTCCTCCTGCTCTGATCCCCACCAGCTCATGACCTTAGACCAGCCCGTGACCTCGCAGAACTGTAAAACTCTAGTGGCTGCATGACGATGGAGTGGGAGCTCTTTGGAAATGTTAGGAAGTTTTCCTTTCCAGACTTACTCATGGTTGTGTTTTTGTTTCTGTAAACTTTCTCCCCCACCAGCTTTATTGAGGTCTAATCCACAAATAAAAATGGAATCAATTTACCAGGTACAATGTGTTCCTTTGGGCCACTTTTAATCAATCCAGGCCTCCCTGTCTTTTGATTGGCGATCTTAGTATGTTCACAAGTATTTTGAATACTGATTATTTTGACTTATTGCTACTGCCTTATTTTTGTTTTCTATTTGCTATGCTTTGTCTTTTTTCTCTCTCTCTCTGCCTTTTATTTTTTATCCCCACTTCTTAATTCTACATTTGGAAACATAACAGCCTATCTCTAAGTCTTTAGTGGTCCTTAAACTTGGAAGTTCAACAGAAGACTGGAGACTTCACATAGATCGTTGGGCCCTTCGCCCAGAGTTTCTGATTTAGCAGGTCTGAGGTAGGACCTGAGAATTTGCATTTCTGATAAAGTCTCCAAATGACACTGATGCTATTCCTCTGGGGAACACTTTAAAACTACTGTTTCAGAACGAAGGTTTGTTGTTTTAAAGGATATGAACAGACAGCTTTTCCAAAGAAGACATACGTGCAGCCAACAAGCATATGAAAAAATGCTCGACATCACTAATCATGAGAGAAATGCAAATCAAAACCACAATGCAATGCCATCTCATACCAGTCAGAATGGCTACTATCAAAAAATGTTAAACTAAAAAAATAACATGCTGGCAAGGTTGTGGAGTAAAGAGAACCCTCATCCACTGCCAGTGGGAATGTAAATTAGTTCAGCTATTGTGGAAAGCAGTCTGGTGATTTCTCAAAGAACTTAGAACTACCATTCAACCCTACAGTCTCGTTACTGGGCATGTGCCTTAAGGAATAGAAATTGTTCTACTGTAAAGACCCATGCACACATATGTTCATCACAGCCCTGTTCACAAAAGCAAAGACATGGAATCAACCTAGAGGCCCATCAGTGGTGGACTGGATAAAGAAAAGGTAGTATATATACACCATAGAATACTACACAGCCATAAAACAGAATGAGAGAATGTTCTTTGCAGCAACATGAATGCAGCTGGAGGCCATTATCCTAAGCAAACCAATGCAAGAACAGAAAACCAAATACTGAATGTTCTTATTTGTAAGTGGGAGCTAAACACTGAGTACACACCAATCCAAAGAAGGAAACGATAAACACTGGGCCTACTTGAGGACAGAGGGTGGGAGAAGGGTGAGGATTGAAAAACTACCTATTGGGCACTACATTTATCACTTGGGTGATGAAATACTCTGTACACCAAACCCCAGTGACACACATATATAACATATATAACAACCCTGCGCATGTACCCCTTGACCTGTAATAAAAGTTAAAAAAAAAAAAAAAACAAAGAAAGGGATTTGTTGATTGGGTGTGGCGGTCTGTAATCTCAGCACTTTGGGAGGCCGAGGCAAGCAGATCACTTGAAGTCAAGACTTCAATACCAGCCTGGCCAACATGGCAAAACCCCATGTCTACTAAAATTACAAAAGTCAGCCAGACATGGTGGCGGGTGCCTATAATTCTAGCTACTCTGGAGGCTGAGGCAGGAGAATCGCTTGAACCCAGTGAGCGGAGATCATGCCATTGCACTCTAGCCTGGGTGTCAGGGTGAGACTCTGTCTAAAAAAAAAAAAAAAAATTATTACCTTTGGCCAGTTAAAATACATTCAAAAATACTGAAAACTTTAATCATCTCCCTCCCCGAACTACATGTACCCACGAAATTTAGTATTCAATCTTTGGTATCTGTAGTCCTTCCACCCCAAACCAATTCACGGATTCCCTAGGAGTCCCTGGGGAACTCCAGTAAAGATCCTCTGTTTTAGAGAATAATTCTATTTTTTGAGGAAACCCTGATATTAGAATGGATAATTTACATTCTTAGGGTGCTACAATAACCTGAGCATATAACTATTAAATATAATTATTTTATTCATTGATTCAGCAGCAGATATGAACTGAGTATTTAGCATGTGCCATGGTAATCAGGATAAAATCCCAGGATACTTAGAGGGCTCACGTGGCAAGTAAACAGAAGTGTGGACCATTGGCAATGATACCTCTGTATGTGTTAATAACAGCACAATCACAGAAGCTTCCATCCTAGATCCTACCAAGTCCCCAGGGTCACTCCAGTCATTCTTGAAGAAAGACCTGTAGTCCGGCTTTCAAGCTGTGTGCTGACTTCAGTCCTCTTTTTGTGATGTGTGTGGCTGGCCTTTCCATGTGCAGTTCCTTCTGCATTCGATCTTTGTGCTCTGGGACCAAATAAGTGAAGCATTTAAACAAAAGAATCGCGGAATGTTTCCTGGAGAAAGTGGTGTTGAAATCGAGATCTCAACGATGAATAAGACTTAGGCCAAGGGACATTTGAGGAGGGAGTAAACATGTTCAGGCAGTGAGAACAGTATGTTAGAAGGCCTAAAAGTGAAAGCCAGATTAAAGCAGTTGGATTTCTTTTTTGAAAAAAAGAAAAAGGAAAAGAAAAAGAGTATGAGCCACTGCAGGATGTTAAGGAGGGGAAGGAGGGAAGAGGTAGGGCCCGTACCATGGGCATGCAGGGCCAGTGCAGTTGCACAGGACAAGCACTCAGAAGGTTAGGGTTTAACACTCTACAATTGCTCTCTTGAAATTCTTCAGAATTTTACCTTGGAACTTGTGCTCTGTAAGTGAAGTGTAACGAGACAATGGAGCCTGCCAGGAATGTGGGGCCTCACGCATGCGTGCTCCTGCCTCCTGCTGACTCCCAGGATGTTTTCTCAGACATCTGTTCTTCTCCCCTGGTGCCTTGGTCCTGCCCAGTTTGCCCTCCCTGCTCCCACCCTACTACAGATGCTGCTCTTCACCCAGGGAGGTAGCTGGGTCACACCAAGCGAGGTGGGGGCCCAGGTGGACCCATGTGGAGGGCTGGTGTCTTAGTCTGTTGAGTGCTGCCATAGCAGAATACCTGAGACAGGGTCATTTATACAGAACAGAAATTGATTCTCTCACAGTCCTGGAGACTGGGAAGTCCATGATCCAAGGTGCTGGCATCTGGTGTAGGACTTCTTACTTCATCTGCATGTGCCAGAAGGCGGAAGACGGAAGGGCAAGAGAGAGTGAACCCATTCCCACAAGCCCTTTTTGCAATGGCAAGATTCCATTCATAAGGGCAGAGCCCTAGTGATCCAAGCACCTCCCAAAAGGCGTCACCTCCCATACTGTTGCATTGGGGATTAAGCTTTCAACACAAGAATTTTGAAGGGGACAAAAACATTCAAGCCACAGCAGTTGTGCATACGGCTTGCAGCATCTCAGGGCAGAGGGAGGCAGTAGGTGTCAACCCGCCGATATGCTAAGTGGGAAGCTAAAACAGGGCTTTATGCCCGCCCCAATCTGGGTACCAAGTGCATTCCAGTGTGGAGATGGCAGCCCCTCAGAGGCCAGCCATCGGCTATGGGTGGGTGCAGCAGAACCTGTGGGAAGGGAGACTGGCATCCCAGCCGCAAGGTGGGGCACTGCATTTTCCCAAAAATGATGAAGCCAGCCTGGGCCCTTGAGAAATTCTAAGAAGCAGGTCACCGATGTCGAACGGCACTGGACTTCTAAGTAGAGTGAGAATGAATGTGGGTCTTGTGTCATGTCACTGAGCTTTGGCGTTGACTGTCATCAGAGCATGACCTAGCTCATCCCGCCTAGTGGTTCTTCCAAACTTCCACTTCTCTGCTAACCCTCTGCCCTCGCCCAATCCCATTCACTCTCACGCTTTGCCTCCTCATCGCTGAGCAGGTAGAGGCCGTCGGGGAAAAAACCCTCAACTTTGTTTTCAAGCACCTGGGAACATTTCTGCTTCTAAGCCCACCTTTACTCCCATGGAAGTGGCACATCCCCACCCCCAGGTCCCTGCTTCCTGTGCCTTCCAGCTCCCACCCCCTTCTCATCCCACCCCGCTTGCTCAGGGGCATGGCTCCACGTAATCCTCCTCTCTCCTGTATTTCAACCTCTCTCTGTCTCTACTGGTACACTCCTCTCAGTCTCTAAACCTCAGTTTCTCCCATCTTAAAAAAAAAAAAAAGAGGCCAGGCGTGGTGGCTCAAGCCTGTAATCCCAGCACTTTGGGAGGCCGAGACAGGTGGATCATGAAGTCAGGAGATCAAGACCATCCTGGCTAACATGGCAAACCCCGTCTTTACTAAAAAATACAAAAATTAGCCAGGCGTGGTGGCAGACACCTGTAGTCCCAGCTACTCGGGAGGCTGAGGCAGGAGAATGGCGTAAACCCGGGAGGCGGAGCTTGCAGTGAGCCGAGATCGCGCCACCGCACTTCAGCCTGGGCGACAGAGCAAGACTCCGTCTCAAAAAAAAAAGAAAAGAAAAGAAAAAAAAAGACATCACTTTGAATCATAAACCCCCTCATAATCAAGTTTCTTGGAGAATTGACAACTTGTTGATTTCTTTATTCAGCATACCTGTATTGAGTTTGTACATCCATGCTGGCTACTGTACTGGCTGCTGTGGATACAAAAGATGAATACAGTGTGGTCCCCATCTTCAAGGAACTGGCAGGGGGTGGGGAGAGGGAGGACAAACAGGTGGCAGTGCTGACCTTGAGGTACCATGCTAGCAATGAGCACAGGGAGCTGAGAGCTGAAGGGAGGGGGAACCCTGGGGTCTCAGTCCAGGCAGACCAGACAGCTTTAGGGAGCAGAGCTAGAATGGGAGGCACTGGGGGGTGGAGAGGAATCTTGGAGACTTGGTCATGAAGGGCTTTATATGTTACATCAGGGAGTCCAATCTTCATCCTGATTCGTGTTTTTAGAAAAGATTCCTCAGTTTTGTTTAAAGTTGAGGCAGCAAATCTTGAAAGACTGGATTAAGGCGGGAGGGAATGTGAAGAACAGCGAATGCATCAAGAGATCCTAAGGGAATGGGATCAACAGGACTCAAAAACTGGCCAAATACATCATGTGAAAAGAGGGAGGAGTCCGTGATATTCTCTGGTTTCCAAGGGGGTCCTTCAGCAAGACAGGTGCCCCCCCGGAAGAATAAGCCATCAGGAGAAGAGAGTAACTTCACTTTCTCATTCACTGCAAATTGGCTTTTATCCCTGTCACCCCACTGAATCGGCTCTCATGAAGGTTTCCAATAACAGCCCAAGTGACAAGTCCAAGGAGAAGTCCAAGTTTTCGTTTTACTTTTTGGAGACATTCTGAATTCCTGGCTGTCAGGTGCCACACCGTCAATCACACCCCAAGCCCAATCCATCTTCTTTGCCCTTAGAACGCTGTGGCCCTGGTATTCCCCTTGGAGCAAGGCACCTACCCTGGCACTACCATTCAGCCAGAACTCTAGAAATCCCTCTGCCCCTCTCATTCACCTCCCATGTCTGAGTAGTTGTCAGATCCTGTAGATTCTGTCTCGCAGCTATGTCTTCAACCCAAATCCTGTTTCTTACTTGCAACACTACCGTCTGGGTTCAGACCTTCACTGTTTCTTATCATTTCTACCATCGTTGCCTCACTGGTCCCCCTTTCCCTGCCCTCCTTCACTCATCCTCCACCCTCCCACCTGAACTACCTTTTTCCAATGAGAATCTGCTTCTGTGCTACCGCTAGTTAGAATCTTCGATCTTTTTTTTTTTTTTTTTTTTTTGAGACAGAGTCTCCCTCTGTCGCCCAGGCTGGAGTGCAGTGGCGCAATCTTGGCTTACTGTAACCTCCACCTCCTGGGCTTAAGTGATTCTTCTGCCTCAGCCTCCTGAGTAGCTGGGATTACCGGCACCCACTACTTTCAATAATTCTTCAAAACTTCAAAACAAAATTCAAACATCTTACTTAGCTCACCTCCCAAGTCTCTTCCTGATTGACCCCTGCTTCTTCCTCTGGCCTCATCTCTTGGTTCTTCCTTACACCCAGGTGTTTAGGCTCCTCTCCCTCCCCTGACCTCATCACGGGCTTCTCACCTCTGTGCCTCCCCACTGCTGTTCTGGCCTTGGAAGTGCTTCGTTTGTTTGTTCATTTAGAATCTAAGTTCTAGGTAACACCTGCTTGTCCTTCCAAATTCAGCTCAGGTCCCAACTCCCAGGAAGCATTCTCTGAGCCTGCATTCTGAATTAAATATCCCTCCTCTGGGCCCCTGGGCTTCTGAGGTGTTCCCCCAACACAGAACTGAGCGAGAGTGCTATAGTAATTGTTTCCCAGCTGCCTCTGTCTTCAACTGGAATTTGTCCCCCACTTCTGGGATAGGATCTGATGTGTAACAAGTGTTATGTAACCGACCGTGCAGCAGGGTTGCCGATTCATGCGGGTACCATTTGATGTATAGATTAACACGCCATGATTTAATTCAGTCTATAAATAACTGGATCATTTTTATTTTTCTCTGTCCCCATCCATTGGCTACTGGGAACATTTTCATGAAGTGGCTGATCCGGGTTAAAGCTTAGTCCACTTGATGATTTAAATTCTTTCTATTTTATTTTATTTTATTTTTATTTATTTTTTTGAGATGGAGTTTTGCTCTCATTGCCCAGGTTGGAGTGCAATGGAGCAATCTTAGCTCACTGCAAACTCTGCCTCCTGGGTTCAAGTGATTCTCCTGCCTCAGCCTTCGAGTAGCTGGGATTACAGGCATGTACCACTGCACCAGGCTAATGTTGTATTTTTAGTAGAGACGAGGTTTCCCCATGTTGGTCAGGCTGGTCTCGAACTCCTGACCTCAGGTGATCTGCCCACTTCGGCTTCCCAAAGTGCTGGGATTACAGGAGTGAGTCACCATGCCCAGCCTCAATTATTTCTCTTTTATAATCACTTGTGTAAATCACTTGATGATTCTAATTGCTTGTCTTGTATAATCACTCAGTCTCTCAGATGGCCTTGCCTCCCTCTGACTTCTTTCCCTAAGATGGCATCTGATGTTGGGGGATGGGGTGTGTGGCTGTTTTGTTCGTCCAGGAAGAGAGGGCCCCTGGGCTCCCACAGGCATGAAGGCATCCACTCTGTGGCATCTGCTGGCCCCGGTGTAAAGTCCCTCATCTGCCCGGCTGTTGCTTGTCACGCCTGTCTGGGACTCCAAAGTCTATGACTGTTGGGTTCATAGTCTGCTCAGTTCCCATGAGCAAGCAATCATCCTCGGGGAGCTGGGGTTGACCGGGCCTCCCCTCGTTTCCCGTTGACTGCTGATACCCTCATGTTCCCAATAGGAAAAAAATCAGTGACTGCCATCACAAGACACAGTTGTTGAACCTTTCATCAATGCTGTCTAAAATACTTTCTTATTCTCAGACTCTCTTCTAAATATTCACAACAGGAAACATTTCGTCCAGCCTAACCTTCTGTGGATGATTCTGAAAACAGGTGTGAAAACTGATATGCCCTCCTCCAGAAATGTTGCTCTGTTGACCCCAGCTGAGCCTCCCTGATAGAGAAAGTCCGCCCATCGACAACATGTGTGTTGCTATCAGGTCCCCACGTCCTCTTCTAAGAAACACTGAAAACTTCCTGTTCCCAGGGGAAAGGATTTCACCTCACATTCCCAATAAAACCTAGTAAATAGAGGTGTGAGTCATTTCATGGAGTCCTCTGAAGAACACGTCAATGAATAAAGGCTCTTTTGTGAGTCATCGAGTTACACTGCTAGACGTGAACCATCGAAAGCAGTTTCCACCAAGGCAATCTGAGCGATACATCAAGCATTTCCTCTTCCTCCAGAGCATGTGTGAGGGGAAGTTCATGGCCTGGTATGCATGGCCCTGTGCTTGAACATTTGGTCCAGGGCCCTTTGCTGCCCCTTCATCCTTGGCTTCCCACTCTAGCTGTGGGTCCAAGATGGCCTTGACAAGGGCTCCACAGAGAAGGCAGAGGAACAAGACCAAGAGAAATGGCAGGAGGTGGAAAACTGTGGAATAAAAAAAAAAAAAAAAAAATCGATGATACAGAGGTGAAGTGAAGGAAATGGTTGGAAACATCAGCTCCTTTTGAATCCTTCTTGGCCTTCTAAGTAGGCTCATATTAACCCCTGGCATTCCCCCTCCCATGTGCCCACTGGGTCACACCTGTGTTACACTTGAGGACTTGGTAGTTGAGATCCATCTGGACACCCCAAAGAGGAGACCGTGGAGATAACAGGGAAGTATTGAAAGACCCATATGTATGTGGGATTAGAACTGATCTTGCAATAGGCCTTGCATTGGAATCCAGAGATCCAATAGGTCATATCTAGACGTGTCAGAACGCTTGGAGGCAGGAAGAAAGGGAACCTAAGAGAAAGGGAGTGGGGTGGGGCCAAGAGAGGGACATTGCTCAAGATAGGCAGAGAATTGCACTTGAAGAAGTGCCCTAGAGCTCTGGATGTGGGTTAGCAGGGCAGCATGGCCAGCGTCTCAAAGCTGTTTGCCCATCCAGAGGAGCGCAAGGCCGGCATCATGCACGACGTTTGCCCAGAGCCCCGTGCTCAGAAGAGCCTGTGCTTGGTTCAATGGTCTCTTGTCATCGTTTTGAAATTCTTAATTTTTGAACAGGGGCTTGCCATTTTCATTTTGCACTGGGTCCCACAAATAAGCTAGCCAGTCCTGGATGGGGGTATTTAGGACTTTGTCTGCACAGGCCAGATGAACAGCCTGGGACTGGTGACAGACTGACCTCCCGGCTGCCTGTGAACAAGGAAAGATAAATTTTTGGCTACTACCATTTGAGGAGTTTCAACTCATACATATTCAATGAGAAGGATGCTTGAGAAGGATGCTTGAGAAGGATGCCTCTTCAGTTTCATATCATGTCAGGGGCTTCTGGCAGTGGAGGGTGGCTGTGCTGACAGTAGAAGCCACCTTTAGCCTAGATTTGGATGGACTCATTTTAAAGAATTCCAGAATGTAGAAAGCCCCCCAGAGCAATAATAGCAAGATTGCTTTAAAGTGTTCAGCTTTACGTACTTAATATTAATAAATAAAGGTAAAAGCATATTACTTGTGCTCTACTTTTTTTTCCTTTTGTTATTAATTTTTAGTGGCTTGATGGTATGAAATGACTTTCCAGGAATTTGTTCTTTATTTATAACCTTATGACCACAAGAAACAAGGAGATAATGGCTTGAATAGCAACATGAAAAATTAAGACATTCACATAATAGGAATTTTCAAAATAGTTAGAAATAGATGTAGCAAAACTCCCCAAAACTCACCAATTTCCTTGTACCTTCAATGTCTCACGCATGCGCGTGCACACACACACACATACACTCTCTCTCTCTTCCACTAAGCGAAACAGGTATATATTTTTTCTTACAAAGCACAGTCTAATTAGACATGGGCGTAACTCTTTTCCCTATAGAAGTGAAACCAACTTATCTGTCATATCTTCAATGCCCAGCACAGTGTTAAATCAACATTTGCTGCATAAATGAATGAAAAGTACTTAACTGAAAATGTAGAAGATTCTCCATGGTTTCAATGCCAAATGTTGAAGTGATTTCAAAGGATCAGTTAGTACCATGCAGTGGTGGAATGGTGTTGGTGTGCCTAAGGGGACACATAGAAATGGCCTACAGGTATACACAGGGACAGATGGGCAGGGCAGATGTTGGGGAAAATGATAAAGAAGAAAAGTTTCTCTTTGGGATCTTAGCTTCACCATTTGGCTTCATTTCCCCCCCAACTCTTCTCCTAAAGCCACATTTCTTTCTAGCCCCTTTCCCCAGGACCCATGCTTTTATATGCTTCTTTTCTAGTGAAATAAGAAAAGCTCAGTACCTGATCAAGTATGCATGACTACTCCCATGTTTTGAATGAGCTCTCTGGAGAGTGTTAATATTTTAATAAAGGAAAATGGAATGGATTACAGACTGTGCCATTCCCAGAATTAAGAAGCACTATAGGAATTGGGGGTGTGGGAGAAGAGACATTTCTGGTCCTCACAGGTAGAAATCACTTTTCTTTAAAAACAAGAATCACTCCTCTTTGAAATGGAATAACTGCTCAAAGGGGAGGTGACGGGTATTGTTATAGGAACTGCCATACCTTTTCCTCCTTTTTGTTTTGAAATAGGGCCTCACTTTGTCACCCAGGCTGAGGTGCATTGGCACAAACGCAGCTCACTGCAGGCTCAACCTCCCAGGCTCAAGTGATCCTTTTGCCTCAGCCCCCCAAGTAGCTGGGACTGCAGGTACACACCACCACCCAGCTAATTTTTGTATTTTTAGTAATGACAGGCTTTCGCCATGTTGCCCAGGCTGTTCTTGAACCCCTGACCTCAAATGGGAGGCCTGCCTCAGCCTCCCAGAGTGCTGGGATGACAGGCACGAACCACCACACGCGATCCATCTCCTCTTTTTTACATGCCACAAATAAACTCAACCTGCACAGGGAGAGATGGAGACGCAGAGAGAAGCAAGTGACGCAGGACCCAGAGGTGACTGATCCAGCTGAAAAATCACGTCTAAATTCCAAGCCATGAATAAGGCTCTGCTCTTCCTTTCCAGGGGACAGAGGCCAGGCCTTGGTGAGCCGAGGTGAAACAAGTACTTATGGCTGTCTGACCGCACTGCTGGGCTCTCTCAGGCCAGGCCCAGCGTATCCGGTCCCACTCTGGTCTGCTCAAACAGCCAGACCAAGACCACATTTAAAATTTGTCTTTGGGTTGTCTTTTACGCTCAATGTATAAGCTCCTAAGCCAAGCCATCCTCTTGGTTTTGAAGGAAATTGGCAGTCCCAGCTGACAATTAATCAACCAAGAAGCACTGACTGAGACCTGCACCCAAGGCCCAGAGCAGGGTCCGTGAAGTACATAAAGACAAAGAAAAGGAGCTAGCACCCTACTGGGGATGTAGACACAGGCACATAGAAAGGTAACACCCAAGCATGGTGGCTCACACTTGTATTCTCAGCACTTTGAGAGGTCAAGGCAGGAGGATTGCTTGGGGCCGGGAGTTCAAGACCAGCCTGGGCAACACAGTGAGACCCCATCTCTACAAAATGTTGAAAAATTAGTCTGGCGTGGCACATACCTGTAGTCCCAGTGACTCAGAGGAGGCTGGGGTGAGAGGATCATTGGAGTCCAAGAGGTTGAGGCTACAGTGAGCTGTGATTGCGCCACTGCAGTCTGGGCGTCAGTGCAAGAGTTTGTCTCTAAAAAATAAATAAATTTTTTAAAAGAAAGGTAACTGACAAAAAGGAGCAGAATCTCACGACTCCGGCTTTGGCGGAGAAAGAGATCTCATTATTATTGTCTTTAAAAAGCAATCAAATTTAATTGTTCCAAAGGTTGTACTAAATAGCCAAAGAGAAATGGCTCCAGATTTCCGCTCATGCCCCACTCAGGTTTTGCATATTTCCTCAGGAAGTGCCACAAACTCACTCTCCAATTTTCCAAACAAGTCCTTCACTTTAGTACACAAAACAATATATACACATTATGTGCGTGTGTGTGTGCGTGTGCCTATGAGAAAATACGTCTTTACCCCACCAAGAATTTTTTTGACGTTGTTGACATTGTCTCTTAAAACATGAAGAATCTGGCTGGGCACGGTGGCTCATGCCTGTAATCCCAGAACTTTGGGAGGTCGAGGCGGGCGGATTTCTTGAGCTCAGGAGTTCCAGACCAACCCTGGCAACATGGTCTCTACCAAAAACACAAAAAATTATCCAGGCTTGGTGGTGCGTGTCTGTAGTTCCAGATATTTGGGGGCCTGAGATGGGAGGATCACTTGAACCTGGGAGGCAGAGGTTTCTGTGAGCTGAGATTGTGCCACTAAACTCCAGCCTGGGCAACAGAGTGAGACTCTGTCTCAACAACAACAACAACAAAAAGAAAGAACGAAAGAAAGAGAGAGAGAAAAAGAGAGAGAGAAAACATGAAGACTCTTTACTACATAATTTTGAACTTTATAAACCATATATTTATCCACATTCCTCTTAGCCACAGTGCTGAACACAGAGTTATTACTCAATCCAGGCAGCTGTCATTTTTTTTTTTTTTTTTTTTTTGAGACGGAGTCTCCCTTTGTCACCAGGCAGGAGTGCAATGGTGTGATCTCAGCTCACTGCAACCTCTGCCTCCTGGGTTCAAGCGATTTCCCTGCCTCAGCCTCCTGAGTAGCTGGGACTACAGGCACTGGCCACCATGCCTGACTGATTTTGTTTTGTTTTGTTTTGTTTTGAATTTTGGTAGAGATGAGGTTTCAACATGTTGGCCAGGATGGTCTCAATCTCCTGACCTCATGACCTGCCTGCCTCATCCTCCCAAAGTGCTGGGATCATTTTTATTATTTTATATGTTCATCCTTTTCATGAAAGGGGAAGACTTCTCCTTAGTTAAAGGTAATAGCTGTGACGTAGTCATTGCAGCAGTACCTATGTAGAATTTAAATGTATCCCTCTGGTTTATTTCTGTTCATGTTTCCCATTTCTGTTCCTTCATCCTCTCTCTTCCTTCTTCTATACTTTTCCCCCATCTCATCCAAATCTCTTTATTTGTGTATTTATTTATTTGTTTATTTATTTATTTATTTAGAGACAGAGTCTCGCTGTGTCACCCAAGCTGGAGTGCAGTGGCGTGATCATGGCTTACTGTAATCTCTGCCTCCCAGGTTCAAGCGATTCTCCTGACTCAACCTCCCAAGTAGCTGGGATTACAGGCATGTGCCACCACACTCAGCTAATTTTTATACTTTCAGTAGAGACGGGGTTTCACCATTTTGGCCAGGCTAGTCTTGAACTCCTGACCTCAAGTGACCCACTCGCCTCGGAATCCCAAAGTTCTGGGATTACAGGTGTGAGCCACCATGCCCAGCCTTTTCTTTTCTTTCTTTTCTTTTCTTTTTTTTTTTTTTTTTTGAGATGGAATCTCACTGTCTTACCCAGGCTGGAGTGCAGTGGTGTGATCAAGGCTCACTGCAGCCTCAACCACCCACACTCAAGTGGTCCTCCTGCCTCAGCCTCCCAAACAGCTGGGATCATGGGCACACAACACCACATCTGGCTAAATTTTTTATTATTTGTAGAGTCAAGGTCTCACCATGTTGCCCTGGTTGGTTTTGAACTCCTGGGCCCAAGTGATCCCCCTGCCTCGGCCTCCCAAAGTGCTAGGATTACAGGCATGAGCCACCACGCCCAGATTTATTTCTGTTTAGATCCTTTACCTGGGACAGAATGAGGAGGTTGAAAATGTGTGCATCTGAGGGTACGGCTGAGGAAGCTTTGGAAAACTGAACCCAAATCCTGGCTTTGTGACTCCGCAGTGGGCCCTGTGCCTCAGTCCTCCCCAGGACTGCCTCAAGGTCAGCCTGGGGCTCATTTGAGCTTCTATCTTCTTAGGGTAGTTAGTCGTTCCAGGGACATCAAGCAGCCATTGAATGAGCGTTTCAATTGGAGTGAAGAAGTTATGTACAGACGTGGCAGAAACGCATTAATCAGATGTATTCAGCAACCAATCAGGGTTTTGTCCCTTCCACTGTTCATATTACTCTTTCGACTTAATCTCAAATACTCAAAGCTTCCAACTCTGTCTTTTTTCCCAAATCTAAATTAGTCACGCATTCCCAGTTACCCAGCGCAGGACAGCCAAGTCAACCAGTGGGAGTAGGGGACTGGTTATTGTTTCACTAACAGGCACCATGGGTTTCAGTATTTCGTTAAAGTCAGACAACAAGAGTAGCTGGGTGATCTTTCCCTGTCATCTTTTTGGACAATTAATCAATGGTTAAGTAACCACCTGTGTAATTAAGGACAAACACAACCTATCTGGTCTCCAATTTTCTTACGTATAAAGTGAGAGGGCAGAATACGCTCTGTCTACCATCACTTCCGGTTCTGAGAATACTTCTAATTTTCAGCAGTGTGTATAGTGTGTTCTGCTGTAAACCAAAAGGCAAGGGCTGTACTTGGAAACACGAGTTAGAGAGCCCTGATGCTGAAGACAATGAGAATACTTGGGAGAGACATGAAAGATGGCGAGGGAGACCCACGGCCTGATAGGTAAATGAAGATCAGGAGATCGAGACCAGCCTGGCCAACATGGTGAAACCCCGTCTCTACTAAAAATACAAAAATTAGCCAGGCATGATGGTGGGCGCCTACAGTCCCAGCTACTCGGGAGGCTGAGGCACGAGAATCACTTGAACCCAGGAGGCAAAGTTTGCAGTGAGCCGAAATTGCACCACTGCACTCCAGCCTGGGTGACAGAGCGAGACTCTGTCTCCAAGAAAAGAGAAGATAGAACCCCTAATGTGGAGGAGCTTAAGGTGATGACAGGTGAGGAGGAAAAGCTGCCATGGAGGGAAGACATCAGTCTTGGTAGCCGGACAGGAACTGTCCCCAAGAAGACAAAGAATGTCATGAAATGCAGGTTATGGCTTGAGAAAGTGAAAAGGAGAGCAGTGCTGATGGATCCTGACGTTTCCTAACCCTTGGTTCCTGTAGAATGAGTCCGGCTGAGGAGAGCTGAGAAATAACTCTTGGGGGGCACAATCTAGGGATTTTTTATGTTGGAAATCCCTTTATGCTGGAAAAACAGGAAATGGCCAGTCAAGGGCACAAGAGAACCAGGCAGAAATGACTTTGCCTCCTTGGTGTTCAGAGGATTTGAGAGAAAGCTCTAGTTTTGTCAGAGTAAAAGCAAGGTTCAGCCCGGTTGGGAGGATGGTGAAGGCGGCATCAGTGAGGATCCAGATGCTGGATGGAGCAACGCAGTGGCGCTGGTGAAAGGATGCCCATCGCGTTAGCAAAGCCTGAGTGCCGGGCACGTCTTACAGGCCTCTTTGGGTCACCAGTAAGAGAAGCCAGCTCCAATTAGCCAGAGCAGTGCCAAGCAGCCAGCTCCTGAAAGCTCCAAGAGATGCTATCAGGCCTTGTCTTCTCTCTCTCTCTCTTTCTCTCAGCTCTAGTTCCTCATACACTGGCTTTAGTGTCAGGCCAATCCTCTCTGCAGAGTGGCCTGTGATAGTCTCAGGACCATTCCTCAGCACGGCAACCCCAGAGGAACAACAGAGCAGCCCTGTCACTCCAGAAGAAGCTCTAGGAATGAGACTGGGGATGAGGTTGATCCTCGGGCTAGTCATGATAGGATGGAGTATGTTCATTAGCCTTAGTGGATCATGCTCTGCCTTGGAGCTGGGGAAGGTGGGAGCAGGGGTGGGGTGGAGTTGGCCAGCCATTCTCAGATAGAACTAGAGTTGCAACGATGTGATTCTCGAAAGGACCATCAGGGAGCTGTTGCCAGGAGAAGGGGGAATTGAATGTGGGGCAGGCAGTGGCAAGAGATGTCCATCGACCCAGCTTGTACCCACAACCAGCCTGACTTATATGTAGGAGACATTCAGGGATTGCCATAGACAGAAATAGCTTGCACATTCCCTCAGTAAATCCAAGCTGTCTGGGCGACCTTTTATGAATCCACAACTTTCCAGGAGAAGCAAAAGGAAAAGGTGGCCATCCCTGATGGCGAGGGGGTGATGCTGAAATGAATCAGAAACAGGATTCTGGGGATTTTTTTTTTTGAGTCTATTGTATCACAATACCATAATCCCTTCTGGTATGATTTGTGTGCCCGTACTAAAAATTAACTCCAGAGGGGTTACAATCCGTTATAGCTCATGCTCTCGCTTAAACCACCCACCCCTCCGCCCCCAGAGGACAAAGGTCTAAATCATCATGACCTACCAGGTCCTGCTACACTCCAGCCTCGCCCTGGACCACACTCCCTGTTACACTCAGCATGTCAGTGACTTGGGCCTCCTTTCAGTCCTTCAGGCCGCAGTACCATGCTGCATCTGACCACAGGACCTTTGCACAAGACCTCTTTCCCACCTACCATCTTTCCTCCATCTTCACCTGCTTCACTCCTCATCTTTCTTCATATTCAGCCCAGTCGTCACCTCCTCAAGTGACCTCCCCGGCTACAGTCATAGCCTCTCACAGCCCGGGTACCAGGCATCATCGTTGTAATTTCCCATGACTCTTAAATTCTGTCTACCTCTACCACTAGACCGTAAGGCCCATAGCAGTGGAAACTGTGATTTTCCTTTTCTTTTCACCATTAAGTTGCTTGCATGGCTCCTGGAATTTAAATATTTATTGAATGAATAAATGAATGAAGATGTTTACAATCTAAGTGAGACACAGTGACCCAAACACAATGGCTGTGCACATCATAAGCATTCAATTTCAGGGGTGATTTCAAAATATTTAATAACCTATGTGGTGCAATCATCAGCCAATCGGAACAGGTACTGGTATGGCTGTCCTCATATGGGTCAGCAGATCAGCCCTGAAATAAATGACGTGTGAACGTACTTTGAAGCCTCAACAGGTGATAAAACGTAACATACTTTGGTGGTTACAAAACAACTCAGAAATGCAAAAACTGTACAACTTCGTTTTTAAAAGAACTGAATTTAATTTTGTTTCTTGAGCCCCCATTCTGTTGCTTAGTTACTTCAGGGTAAATCCAGGTAAGATTTTATCTGTTGATTCAGACATGTCCCTCCCCACTCATGTCCCTGAGGTTGTGTCTGAGTTCTAGGGCGCTAATAGAGTACCACCTGTTCAAAGGATCAGGTCCCTGGTTGTCTTCGTATACCCAGGCTGACATCTGCTAGCATGCTCCCTCTTCCACCAGGTCTCTGCCCCCCCTGGGCATTGGCTGAGATGGCCACATTTATTCTGGTCTCTGGGAGTGGGCCAGGCAGTCGCAGCTGGCCCTTCTTTACAGGTTGCCTGACCCTCTCTGTTATCTGCTTGTCTTTTTCAGAGAAGGAGAGATAGTAAATTTTTGGATGCCCCACACTAAGGACACAGGAGACTTGGCGGGGCTGTCTCAGACCTTCCCTGTGTGGACCGGCCAAGTTGCATGCTCACCTGCCTGTTGCTGTGCCCCGCAAGCATGACGCAGCTTTGCCAACAAGCCAGGCTCCTGGAGACAGAAGCACAGCTCTCCTCTACAGTCCATTAACCCACCTAGGGGCTCTGCTATACCCTGCGTCCCTGCAAGATCTTCTCTGTCTGCCCTATGGTCTGGATTACTTCATTGGAGAGCGAAACCTCATTCTCATCTGATCATTCCTTCTTCTAACTATGTCATTTATGTTAATGACAACTCTATGTCCTAAGTTCTTCAAGGCCCTGTTTTTTGAGACAAACTTTTTCATTTAAACTCTTATCTCTGCTGTGAGACTCAAAACCTATTTTGAGATCCAAACCTGAGTGTGGCTTTGTTTCGTTCTCTCTGCATTTCTGCTCTAAGCTCTAAGCTCTAAGCTCTCAACCTTGAGGACAGTCAAAATAGAGCCGCATGCTGCTGTCTGACTGCATTGGGGGTGGCAGAAAATACCAGAAAAAACAAAGACAAAACCATTTAATAAGATTATACCTCTACATGATTATGACCTTATTATTATTATGTTGATAACAAACTTGCTGAATAAATATATAGAAAGTGTTAGTTTAAAAGAAGGCATTTAGGCCAGGTACAGTGTCTCATGCCTGTAACTCCAACATTTTCGGAGGCCAAGGTGGGAGGATTGCACAAGCCGTGAGTCTGAGACCAGCCCGGGCAATACAATTGGACCCCATCTCCATAAAAAAGAAGAAAAATTTAAAAATTAACTAGGTGTGGTGGTGCATGCCTGTAGTCCCAGCTACCTAAGAGGGTGAGGTGGGAAGAGCAGTTGAGACCAGGAGATCAAGGTTATAGTGAGCCGTGATCATACCACCACACTCCAGCCTGGGCAACAGAGCAAGACCCTGTCTCAAAAAAAAAAAAAAGAAAGAAAAGAAAAGAAAAAGGAGACATTTAAATTAATAGATGAAATGTCAGGTATGCTTTATAAAAAATTCTAATTTTACTGTTTCTGTATTGAATGTAAGTTTCCACATACATGTTCTCACTTGATGTCCTTCAATTTCTTTTTAAATCTGATGATTTTAGATGAGAAATGTGAAACCCAAAGAAGTTTGATGACCAGCTTGTGTAATCCTGTTGGTAAGGGACAGGATAATAACAAGGACCCAGGCACTCTGGCCTCCAGTCCAGAGCTCTTCCCATGGCAGTCCAAAACTGGAAGCGGCAGGAGAAAAGATGAGTTGAGGTTGAAATGTATGACACCGGGGCTACTCTGTTGGCTTAGCTGGCCTGCTTCATCAGAGAAGCAGTGTCAACAGTGTAATATTTTTGTATTTTGGCTGTCGGGCAGCTTGCATTTGTCTGGGTTCTTTGTAACAGCTTTCATTTAGCAATGCCTTCTCATTAGCAGAGCTTGGTCTACAACTGAGCCGTGTTTGCACTCCAATTTGCATCAGAATGAAGCCTCCTGGATGGGAAAGCATGGACACTGTAGATGAATGAGCTGGGCGGCCGAACTCCCAGAAGACAGCCTAGGGCTGCCAACTTCCTCCGTGCCGGCCAACACCAATCAACCATGTTTGGAAGGCAAAGCCTCCCAGCTGCGGGGTCCCGAAGGAAATTCAAGATCTACCTCAGTTTTAAACTTAGCATCCCTGATTGTCTACTAAAATTAACTGTTTCTGTGATCTTCAGATTTGCCCAGAATTCAGGCATCTTCTGACAAGCCAGGTCCAGTCTCTGTGGGCAGAGCGGAGATGGAGTGCAGGGAGGATACAGAAGCCTTTCTTGCTCAAACGTGGATCTGTGGTGGGGCAGTGGAAGGTGCTTAGAGCTGTTTCGGCCCCACACTGGTGTAGCCCCAAGCCCTTCTGCCAACCCTGGGGCAACCCTAATCACCTTCCATTCCTGTTCAAAGACCCAAGTGTGCCTTCTGTAAGGCCAGATCTCAGAAGAGGGGACCTAGTGGGAGGTTTAATTGAAATCTGCCAACCCTAGGCCGAACTGACCACAAATAGGCCCACATGAGACGGGTAACCCAGCTGGGAGTGTGACTGAAGATAGTGGGATGGTGTCTCCTTGGCTGGGATGCGGTGCCCTGCCTGAGGAAAGGGAAGAACGTGTTCGCCCGGAGGATAGGCGATTTGATCAAGAAAGCTTTAAACTGGCTGTGGAGGAGGGAGAAAAATGCTCAGAAAAAAACTTGTGAAACCGGTTAGTGTGGAGGATGCAGGAGCCACTTGAGAGGGAGAACGAGCACAGGAGGGGCCTAGAGTTTCCCTGGAAAGGAGCCCAGAACCGTGCCTTAGAGCCTCAGTGGATGCCCTGCTGGCACCCAGAGCAAGGGGAAGAAACAAAATGGATTCAAGGCCATGAATCCATGGCCTTGGGACGGGACGGCCACTCCACTGTCATGGGCGTCACTGCAATTGTAGTAGCGCCTCACGGCATGCTGGAAGAATTGGAGTCCAGCTCAGTGGACCATGGGAGGGGTGGACCATGGGAGGGGCTGACCAGAGCTCGAGGCAAGAGCTCCCATCGTGAGCACCTCAAGTGTACCTGGCTGCAGCTGAACCATCCTCTTCTCCCTGTTCTCCTTATACTCTGTCTTGGGAAGAGCACCAACACACACTCAGTCACTAAGCCAGAAATCAGACCTTTCCTTACCTCTTTGTCCCCAGAGCTGGTCAGTCACTGTGACCCACTGGTGTCTCTTTAATCTCTCTCCTCTACATCTCCATGGCCACTTCCATATTTCGAGGCCTCATCATCTTTTGCCTGGCCACTGTCCTGGCCTCCCAGCAGGTTGTCCTGTCCCCAGTTTTCTATACTATCACCAGGGAAGCAAAATTGATCATGTCATTCCTTGTTTACAAAATCCTTCAAGAGCTCCTCATTGCCACCAGGGTGAAATCTGAATGCCCTTGGCACGGCACTCGAGGCTTTTCACAACTCCATCCATGCCCATCCACCTAGCCTCATTTCTTCTCCCTTGGCTCCAGACCCTCTGTGCATGCAGGTCGCCCAGACATCCGAGCACGCCACACCTTCTCCCACCTCTGCATTTGCTACAACCCCTGCCCAACAAGTCTTCTTACCCACAGCGCCTGCACAATCTGAAATGCCTATTGGTCCTCCAGGACTCAGTTCATATGCTACTTTCTCAGACAGAAGTCCCTGTCCCATTTCCAGCTCCTCACCTGGGATGGAAACCCTTACTCTGGGTTTCCTAGCCTCCTGGTTTGCCTCTATGGGCCCTTACACATTCTCCACAGACCCCTGGCCCTGGGTAGCCTTTGTGGGTATAAGAATGCTGGCACAGAGATCCAGCTTTCCCCGAGTCATGTTTTCAGTGCAGATCCCCGTGGTAGAAACTCAGTTCCACCTGCTGACCATTTTTTCACAAGGAGACAAATTATTTCTCCTCCCCAGGTGTTGTCACCAGTGACAAGCCCAGTGGTGACAGGTACTCGGCTTTTGGGCAGGCTCCTCAATAGCTGGTGGCCAGTAGGGATACCAGGATAGGAGTGAATCAGCCAGACCTCCCCCACCATCACGGGCAGCCGCAGGCCACGCAGATCATGCCCTCCTAGGGGAAGGGCCTGGTCTGGGAAACTCCCCACCGTGCCTGCTAGGTTTCATCTCCCCAGTCACGATCATCATAAGCCATCATCATCATCATAAGCCATCACTGATCATCACAAACCATCATAAGCCACTGCTTCCCAGGAGTGAGCAGGGGGACAGAAAGAAGCTGGACAGCCTCCTCCTTCACTTTCTTTCTGGGAGTGGCACAGTCCTTCCCATCTGTGGAAATACCAGAAGTGGGAAATAAGTGTGTCCACCGCCGTAGCACTCATGGCCTAGGTTTCCTCCTCCCCTGAATCTCTTTATTGCTGGGGCTCATCATGGTGCCTAGCACATAGTAGTTGCTTAATAAATGTTCGCTGACTAATAGAATACTTGAACATCCAGCTGCTTGTGCAGCAAAATGGTTAAGAACATGGGGGATTCTGAAACCAGGCAGCCTGGGTTCGAAGTCAGCCTCTATCCTTTACTGTGTGACCTGGAGAAAATTGCTTAACCTCCCTGCGATTTGTTTATTTACCTGAAAAATGATGCTAATAATAACAGTACCTGTTTTCTAGGGGTTTGAGAATTAAGTGATTTAATATATGTAAACCAATTAGACAAGTGCTTGGCATACAGTAGATGCCCAGTTAGTGGCAGTCTCTTGGAAGGAGCGTTGCATATAGGATCCAACTTGCTGTTCCCAAAGCCAAGCAGTCCAAGAAGAAGTTTTCTTTGTAAAAGGGAAAAAGAAATTTGATTAACTATACATGCATAGAACCTTTGCAGAATAAGCAAAGCATCACATTACCCTTCAGTGGCTGTTCTTTTAGATATTCCAGGAAGACTCCACACTCAATTAAATTCCCTGTGTTCAGCAATCTCCCTGGGAGGGCTGAAAACAGAATGTATTCATTCGCATATGTAAAACTATGTTTTTAAAGAGCAAACTATATTAAGGCAAAATGCCAAAAGAGTGGGACTATTCTCATTAGAGGAATACAATTTAGAATTTGCAACTCGAAACATGGAAACGTCTTTGTTGCAGAGTCATCTCAAGAGAAAAAATGAGTGGACTGAATAACTGTGGCTGAAATACGGTATTTTTCTCTCTAAAATAATTTAGCAGAATCCCAGTCTGAGCCTACTCTATGCCCACTCTGAGATTTATCCACATTTGGCAATGGTGGAGAAACGGGGTGGGGCCCTAATAGGACCTATTTGTTTTGGTTTGCGTATTAGTCCATTTTCACGCTGCTGATAAAGACATACCTGAGACTGGGTAATTTATAAAGAAAAAGAGGTTTAATGGACTCACAGTTCCACAAGGCTGGGGAGGCTTCACAATCATGGCAGAAGGCAAAAGCCACGTCTTACATGTCAGCAGGAAAGAGACAATGAGAACCAAGCAAAAGAGGAAACCGCTTATAAAACCGTCAAATCTCTTGAGACTTATTCACTACCATGAGAACAGTATGGAACAAACTGTCCCCGTGATTCAATTATCACCCACCAGGTCCCTCTCACAACACATGGGAATTATGGGAGCTACAATTCAAGATGAGATTTGGGTGGGGACACAGCCAAACCGTTTCAGTTTGGTTTGGGTTTTTTTAGTTTTGAAATTTACATTTTTTAAATTGGCAAATAATAATTGTGTATATTGATAGGGTGCCATGTCGTGTTTTGATCTCTATGTACATTGTAACAAAGGGATATATTTTAATAAGGGGGAGAAATTAGAGTATCTTGCTAGGGAACAATTCACCCTGAAGAGAGGGAGCTCCTTTGTACACATCTGGCCAGAGATTGACGTGCTCACATCAGTGATAGGGTGGGGATGGCTCATGCTGTGGATCAGACAGCCTTTAGTCTCCCTGCACATGGGGATCCAGTCTGATTCATGGTAAGGGGGCTGCCATCAATGAGAAAATATAAGTTAGAAGAATCACACAAGTTTGGTGCAAGCCGCCTACAACCTTGACACCCACATCCCAGGCAACAATCAGACATAGTGTGTTTACAGCCAGTTCCAGCAGCCTTGATGCAGGCACCAGGGTGTATTGGCTGCCGTGGAGGGAGCTTTGGCAGGCACTGCTCAGAAGACATGGTGCTCCAGAAATCACGAGTGGCACAGGAGCAGAGCTGAAGCCACACAACTCCAAGAGGATAAGTTCCTAGAGGACACAAGAGGCCCTTCTAGGGATTCTCAGAACTATTTGGAAGAACTGGAGGCATGCCCGAGGAAGCTGGAATTCCTTCCAGGGAAAGCAGAGCTGCTATACGTTTATATTCCAAAAAGTTTTATGCAAGGAACCATGCTTTTTTTCCTCAAGATAGTATGGGGAGCAGAAGTGTCAATAATGTCAGCCAAATGGAGATTTGACCATCAGTGGACAGGAGACCTTAGAACATGGAAATTCTGGGTTAGGCTCCGCCATCTGAGGCCTTCCATCCAAATCAACATTAGAGACTACAACTAATACCAGCTGCCAGATTTCCAACTCTTTCTCCTCTCAGGAGTCCCTATTTCTAAGCAGATGCCTCACCTTTTGCCTGAATGTCTTTGGACAGAAACATTCAGTAATCATCAAGGTGATGAAATGAGATTGGAACATTCCAGACACAAATCAATGCACATAATACTTAAAATCCTTGGATTTGAAATGAGGGAAGGGCAGGCAGACCTGTTTGCTGGCATTGAATACCTTGTTACCTGGTCTGTTATCCAAGAATCTGAGCTTTATACAACTCAAAAACAAAAATCCCAGTTAGAAAATGGGCAAAGGACGTCAATAGACATCTCTCTGAAGAAGATACACAAATGATCAAAAAGCACATGAAAAAATCAAACCACAATAAGGTGCCACTTCACAACAGATGGGTGGACGAACACAATGTGGGCTGGGCTATCCCTACAATGCAATGTCATTCTGCTGTAAAAGGAAGACAGCCCCGACACTGACACACACAGATGGATCTCGAAGATGTTATGTAAAGTGAAACAAGCCAGACGCCAAAGGACAAAAATTGTACCATTCCACTTATGTGAGGAAGCTAGAGTAGTCAAGTTCATAGAGACAGAAGGCAGAGTGGTGGTGGCCAGAGGCTGGGGGAGGCGAGAATGGGAATGACTGCTCAACGAATGCAAAGATTAAAAATTTCTGGAGATGGATAGTGGTGATGATTGCGTGAGAGTGTAAACGTGCATAATGCCACTGAACTGCACACTTGAAAATCATTAAAACAGCCGGGCACGGTGACTCACGCCTGTAATCCCAGCACTTTGGGAGGCTAAGGCGGGTGAATCACTTGAGGTCAGGAGTTCGAGACCAGCCTGGCCAACATGGTGAAATCCCGTCTCTATTAAAAATACAAAAATTAGCCAGGTGTGGTGGCGGGTGCCTATAATCCCAGCTACTTGTGAGGCTGAGGCAGAAGAATTGCTTGAACCCAGGAGGTTGAGGTTGCAGTGAGCTGAGATCACACCATTGCGCTCCAGCCTGGGCAACAAGAGTGAAACTCTTGTTTCCCAGAAAAAAAAGAATAAAATAATTAAAATGGCAAAGTTTGTGTTACATTTATCACAATTTTTTAAAAAGAAAAATATATATGTATATATACATACTTATAGCCATGTATATACATATATACATAAGTAAAACATATAACACATACATGGGTGTGTGTACGTATGTAAACATATATACACACATACATAGGTGTGTATATATGCATATACTATATAAAATGAGATTTTTAATATTCTAAGATTGTGTCCTCTCTGCTATTTTGATATTGAAATGTCCTTTATTTCATGAATAATCATGATAGTAGATGGTAATTGTTGTTTCTAATGTCTTGATAAACCAAAATATATATTAGCCTCCCAAGCGCTTTTTGAAAGGTTGTTGGTCTGTGACACCAAAGGCCTGGAAAGCACTTGGTTGCTGGCCTGGAGTCTCCTGGAGTCTCCCAGCCGTGACGCTGTTAGTTGAGGACAACGGTTCTCAACCTTGGCTGCACACAGGCATCACCTGTGGAGTTTTTAAAAGACTGACACCTTGGCCCAACTCCAGGGATTCTAATGTCGTGGGTCTAGGTGTCAGGACTTTAAAAGCTGGCCAAGGAGAAGTAGGGGAGTGAGCTGGGGCAAGGAGCCAGACGGTGGCCATGTTTTTTTACTTTTTTGGGTTTTCCTAATGAAGTGCAAACTCCTCTTTCTTTATTATTCCCAGAGTGCAAAATGGACCAAAGAAAAACAAACAGGAGTGGGAAAGGTCAGAGAATGAAAAGAGAGAGCAGCAAAACATTTGTTTTAGAACGAATTCGCTTTCGGAAACGTATCTTATCAACCACCTTTTGTCTTTATACCACTTAGGCTTTGGAACCCCTTGACTCCTAATTAATTCTGTTTGAGAAAATCTTATTCTTTTCCTTATTTCATTTGCAAATAACTTTTCACAGGAAAATAAAACAACACGAGGAGAAAATCTCTCAAAATATGCCAAAGAGTCTTTGGTATTTCTCTTCATGCCATGATTATGACATCACCCAAAATGTTTGCTCACCCAGAAATGTACTTCCTCTTGGCTTTTAGAATTCCTTGCATATTAAGATACGTTTCTAATTATATTCAAATACAAACCAGATGTTTTGAACACTTTACTTTAAAATCTCTTCCTGAGTCTTACTTAGAATATTTTAGAAGGGGGTGGCATTCAGCTCACTCTGTCTCTGCTTTTTCTGTGTATTCTCAAAGATTTCGTGTTCTCAAATATTTTTCCTGGGAATTTAGAAATCTGACTCCAAGAGAAAATTGTGTATACCAACTGACCTTTCACAAGGCTCGACTCTGAGTACTAAGAAAAGGAAAGGGTTAATTTTGTGGGTAGTGGTATTTCTGGAGTTTTCTGTAAGATCCTTAGAATTAGAAAATAGCTTTCTAGTTGATTACCCTCTTGCCTCTGTCAAATCTTGGCTTTCACCTTTCTTATAAATGAAACAAGCCTTCTTTGTTGTAACACTCACCTTAACTCCTGCTGTATCTTGCCTCAAGCATGCTTGCTACTCATATAATAGGGCACTGCAAAATAATATGGGAACAATTAGCCTTTTTAAATTTTTCTTTTCTTTTCTTTTCTTTTCTTTTTTTTGAGACAGAGTCTCTCTCTCTGTCAACCAGGCTGGAGTGTAGTGGTGTGAGTGGAGCTCACTGCAACCTGGAACTCCTGGGCTCAAGCAGTGCTCCTGCCTCAGCCTCAAAGAGCTAGGACTACAGGCATATATCACCACACCTGCCTAAGTTTTTAAAGTTTTTGTAGAGCCAGGGGTCTCCCTATGTTTCCCAGTGTGGTTTTGAACTCCTGGCCTCAAGCAATCCTCTCATCTTGGCTTCCCAAAGTGCTAGGATGACAGGCGAGAGCCACCATACCTGGACCAATTACCTTTAATGTGGAATATACATTTTCATTTCCTCCTGGGACCTTGCCAGTAGGAAGGAAACACTACTAGTTCAAGGTTACATATTAGCCTAGATTTGTTAAAGTCTTTATTACTGTGTCATGAACTATATTGAGCGTGAGCTTTTCGCTCTCCACAGGGGCAATTGCTAGGGTCTGGGTGTGAAGGGGTGTCCACCTAAGGTGGGACCAATAGAAACCAAGGTTTCCCGTGTTTTCAAAGGTCAAGACCAGTGTCGTCTTTCTTACCCCCAACTAAGGTTGCTGAAAATAAGTGGTCTGGGCCTGGAAAGGGGCGGGAGACTGACTTCCGCCAGCCCAGTTCACCTGCCCAGAGGTGGCTTCACAGGAGGCAGGTCTGGAGAAGACACCTTTAGTTTGGTCTTTTTCCTTTACTTATGCAAGCCTTGTGCGTAGAAAGGTATAGGAGACTTGAGACCATCGGCCTCTCTGGCTGGTGCACAGAGTGGAAAGAAATGTTTAAGTCTCACACTTCTTTTCTCATAAAATATGTCAGTTCAAAGGAAAAGGTCAGTCCCCAGTGGCATCTTCCGCCCACCTCATTTTTCCCTTCCCCTCTTGCTGTGACTGGGATTTCCCTTCCCTCTATAGGTTTTCTGCCTCTTCTAGGCCCAGCAAACTCACACTCCACCCTTGAGACCTGGGTCAAACAGCACCTCTTCCTTGCAGCCTTCCCAGATCTCACACTCAGCTAGCTGTTGCCACCTCCACGTCCCCACACCATTTGGACACACCTTTCTTTATATTTCATTTTCTTGTAATGTTATTTTTACATTTATTTTATTTTATTTTATTTTATTTGAGACTGAGTTTTGCTCTATTGCCCAGGCTGGAATGCAGTGGTGAGATCTCAGCTCACTGCAACCTCCATCTCCTGGGTTCAAGCGATTCTCCTGCCTCAGCCTCCCAAGTAGCTGGGATAACAGGCGTGCACCACCACGCCTGGCTAAATTTTGTATTTTTAGTAGAGATGGGGTTTCACCACGTTGGCCAGGCTGGTCTTAAACTCCTGACCTCAAGTGATCTGCCTGCTTCGGCCTTCCAAAATGCTGGGATTACAGGCATGAGCCCCTACACCCTGCCTTTGTAGTGTAATTTTTGGTTCATGGCTGTGAACTTTGCTAGGCTGTGGGCCCTCAAGGATGAGGAGAGAGCCTTTACTTTGTGTCTCTTGGGCCAAGTGCAGTGGATTGACTCCTGGGAAAGGCTTGATGTAGTGGAGTCACAACATATATTTGCTCAGGGAGGTGAGAGAGAGAGGGATGGTGGGGAGAGACACAGTCCTGGTGATTCTGCCTCTCCCTGTGTGACCTCCTGAGGTGGGAAGGAGAGGAGAAACCCAAGGCTGCTGGCTGGCACCTGCTGTGGCCCTCCAATGGTGTGAGCGACTGTACCTCACAGATCCCAAACACAAGTTAGCTACCACATCTGGTGTCAAGACCAGCCTGGGCAACATAGTAAGAGCCCCCTCCCCCAATCTCTAGAAATTTTTTTTTTTCTTAATTAGCCAGGTATGGTGTCGCATACCTGTATTCCCAGCTACTCGGATGGCTGAGGTGGGAGGATCACTTGAGCCCAGAAGTTCAAGGCTCTAGTGAGCTATGATCATGCCACTGCACTCCAGTGTGGGTGACAGAGCATGATCCTGCCCCCTAAAAAATAGTGTAAATATTTGCAATAATATAAAAATTTGTAACATTTGTACAAACTTTCTTTTCTCCTCTGCTTTATTAGGACACAGTCAACATCTCCAATCCCAGAGGTAAATTGGCTCTTAGACTAAGAGAAAATAGAGTACTATAATTTATAGGCAACTGAAAAGATTTTCTAGTATAATTTTGACTGTATATCAGTTTGGTCATGTATGCTCATTTGGGAACCCAAGCCCCCCGCAAGCAGTTAGGAATGAAAGCATCATTCCATTTTTAGTTCCCATGAGCCGGCGGAAGCTAGGGGCAGGGGGACAGACTGCGGAAACATTACTGCCCTCTTTCTCTAGAGGGAAAACGGCAGAAAATACAACGATGTTCTAGAGACATGGTTTATTTCAAACACAGAACACTGGACCATAAGGTATTTTATCAGATGTGGGAGAGGGCGACACTCATTAAAGTCATCAGAACACCCCGGGCCACCTCCTAGCAGGAGGTCCTCAATCTTAAAGCAACTTCTGTTCTATGGACCGACCGATGAGTTAGAATAACCAGCTGCTCTTAGCAGGTTTATGATATGCCTCTGAGATCAACCGCTTCCAGCTTCCAAAACCCGCTAATGTAAGAATGTTAGGGATGGTGCCGGGCCATTTCCTCCCAAATAAGGACTTTACCAAAATATCTCTATACAAACAAACGTGTTTCCTTGGACACAGTTTTCTTTTCTTCATTTGTTCTTCCATTCAACCAAAGTTTGCTGAACACCTAATATATATTCCTTGCTTAAACTTGCGTATTCAGGTGTAAGCAAGTCTAATGTAGTTCCTGATCTCAGAGCTCACAGCCTGGAGGGGAGACCTGCCTTAAACAGGTGATTCAATACTGCTTGGAGAAGGACTGCGTGTCATACAAGAATCACACTGAGCCTACTTTCTCTCACTGAGCCTCGGCTTCTTTTGTATTATTTATATTTTATACTAATTATATATTTACCTTGAGGAGTGTTTTTGTAAAGCTTAGGAAATGTAAGATGTCTAACAGCTGCCAATCAATTGTACTATTGTTTAAGTCAACTTAGAACTCCCGTGAGCTAGTCACAGATGGAAAGACTAAGAAAATAGTGTAACTACTTGGGAAGATGAGGCAGGGAGATCACTTCAGGGCAGGAGTTTGAGACCAGCCAGGGTAACATAGTGAGAGCCCCCTCCTCCTCAATCTCTAAAAAAAAGTTTTTTAATTAGCCAGGCATGATGTCCCCTACCTATATTCCCAGCTACTTGGGAGGCTGAGGTCAGAGAATCACTTGAGCCCAGAAGTTCAAGTCTGTAATGAGCTATGATCATGCCACTACACTCCAGTCTGGGTGACAGAGCGTGATCCTGTCCCCTAAAAAAAATAGTACAAATATTTGTAATAATATAAAAATTCATAACATTTGCACAAACTTTCTTTTCTCCTCTGCTTTATCAGGTAATTGGAACCAGCCAGTGGAAAATTATCTGTAAAGACTTCATTTTCTGTTCCCATGCTGCAGGTGTAATGACATTCTGCCACTAACGAATGTGTGAGGCATTCATCCTGTGACAAGAATGAAGGCTGCTGACTCCATCTGGCCACCTTTCACGGTGCTGCATGGGCACACTGCCTTATGGGTAATCACACTGAGAAGGAAGGAGCTGCCTCCAGGTCAAGATGGTGCCGGTTGTTTTAGAGGACGATATTAGTTACTGCCAAATACGTCCATTTAAGACAGCAAAGCAGCCCGGCTGCAGGCTTCGCTTTCTGGCAAACGCAGATCATGAAAATACCAAGTGTTAACCTCCCAACTACCTAATTCCATGACTGCTGTGAACTTCAGTGGGAGGAGAGAGCGACGCAGTATCCTTTGCTCTCCCCTTCCTGCCAAGGAAGATGTATTTTCCACTGAATTCCTCCTGTCTATCCACAGAGCACCCTGAACAACTGAAACTTTGGTAGTTCATTTCCAATCATCTCAGCCACCTTCAAGGTCCAGGAGAACTTTCTAGAAAATGTTAATTGTGCATTTGAACAGGGCCTAACTCCTTCAGAGTTTTACCAGAGATGACATTGCAAAGTATGGGGTTGGAGGTTTTCTTCTGGTGAGCCTAATGCTGACAGGACAGCCCTTTTCAGTTCTAACTGGATGTGATGAGCATGTCATATTTCCAGCTCCCCAATTTAAGGAGGTGCCAGGGGGCACCTAAAATTTTCCTTCCCACTCCTCTAGGCCACCAAATCCCAACTTCAGGTTCTCCTTGGTTAGGTTTGTCCTCAGGGCAAAAGCAGCTTTAGGACTTTCGCAACTCTCTGGGTTCCTCGTCCCTCTCTCTCTCTCTCTTCTTTTTTTTTTTGAGATAGTGTCCTGCTGTCCCCCAGGCTGGAGTGCAGTGACATGATCTCGGCTCACTGCAACCTCCGCCTCCCGGGTTCAAGTGATTCTCCTGCCTCAGCCTCCTGAGTAACTGGGGTTACAGGCGCCTGCCACCACGTCTGGATTCCTCTTCTCTAGCATATTTCTTACTATTGTATCTGAGGTTTCAAGGTTTTTTAAAAATGTATTTTACATAGCATTTTTAGTTGTTTTTCAGTGGGAAGGGCTGTTCAAATAACCTCCCCCTATTTAATTCCTGGAAAGGAAAGTGTTCTCTGTTTTATTTTCTTGATACACGTATCAAACCTGGAATGCCCCCCTTACTCTTGGTTATCCTCATGCCCTTCCGATGAGAATGTGCACTCCATTACAGTCTGTCTTGATCATTTGCATGTCCCCAAGGCCTAGAATAGTGCCTGGCATGTGGTAGGCATGTAATAAATATTGTGAAAGATAATAATGATGACAATAATAGTAAAATAATAACAACAGTAACCAATCTTGACCTTGAGACACAGAGAGTTTTAGCTGAAGCTCTGCACCAGTCTCCTCCTTTCTCCAAACCCATCCTACTTGTGCTGGGCGATTCTCCCTCCCAGAGCAGAGCTCTCAACTTTAATGGGTCCCCATTGCCTTTCCCAGAAAGACCATGTTTCTTTGCCTGTTAGTCACACGAGTCTGGACATGATTTTCTATGATTTTTGTGTCCTGTGTTCCCCTCAAACCAGGCTACTTGGGATTTCCCAAGCATGCAACACGACTTTGCTCTCGCCAGTTTCCCTGCCTCAATTGTTCTTCCCATTATGTCTCTCTTCTGTTTCAAACTCACTAATCATTTGACACACCATTCAAATTCCACTTCTTCTAAGATTCCATCTCTTATTCCCTCACAAGAAATAACGTTCCTTTCTTTAAACCCCCAGAGCGTTTGGGGTTTCCTTTTATTTCTTATCACACGTGCTTTGCATTATTGCTAGTTATTTCCATGGAGTAATGCCTCCCCACAAGACTCAATGGTGCTCAGCTTATATCAGACACTCAGTAAACATGAGTAGAATAAATGGATCACGAAAACAGGCTTAGATTGTGGATTACAATCAATATCAGAAATCCTTGTTTATTATAGCCAGAAAAAAACTTATTGTGCAGGCTCTTATGGGCTTCTGAATACAGTTAGTTGAGCTGGGCAGTAGCCATGCTAATGGACACATGTTATTTTAAATTATTATTATGAGGCCTATGTTGGACACAATGACTCATGCCTGCACTCCTGGCACTTTGCGGGGCCAAGGTGGGAGGATTGCTTGAGCCCAGGAGTTTCCAGACGAGTCTGGGCAACACAGCGAGACTCCACCTCTACAAAAAATGAAACAATTAGCTACTCAGAAGGCTGAGGTGAGAGGACAGCTTGAGCCCAGAAGGTTGGAGGCCTCAGTGAGCCAAGACTGGGCAACTACATTCCAGCCTGGGTAACAGAGCAAGACCCTGTCTCTAAAAAAAAAAAAAAATTATTATTATTTTTATGCTTCAGTTGTTTGACATCTTTTACAAAATGGTGGGAGGCCTGATGTTCTATTTCTTTTTTGTTTTGTTTTTTTCACTTTGTTTAGAGAATACAGAACTAAAAGTTAATGCTAATAACACCCACACCAAATTAACTCTGACTCATATTTCTGATCAGCAGTTCCTGTACCCTTGCTGAATTCCTCATTTGTACTATTACTACACTGAAAGCCACCACCACTCTAAAAAACAGAAACCCAAGATAGCATTTCTCTTGTTTCCAGAGGCTGGGTTCTAAAGATGAAGACTTCTAAGTTATAAAATTGAGCATCTGAAATCCTATGTCTTCAACACAATGTGATGTTTTTCCTTTGAAATAGGAGTTGTCGACTATCTGTCAGTTGAGTTAAAGCAACAGAACAGACTGCATTCTCATATCTGGTTGACAACTAAGAATCTTCTAAGTTCTACAGAAAAATATTTGTGGCCAATGTATTACCTCTGGGATTTTTTCAAATGACTTATAGAAGGAGGGAGAAATACTACTATTAATAAATCAATTACTACTAATACTCCTACATCAATCAAGGAGATAAACTGGACTAGGGAGAATTTGGGGGGGCCTCTCTCTGGTTCAGGAGAAAAGTTTGAGTCATTAAGGAAAACATCCTTGCAAATAATATGTTTTGAGTTGACAACCTGACAATTAAGGGAAAACAAATCCGATAAAAGGAACTGTTTGACACATCACAAATACCCAGCCAGGAGAAGAAAACCGAAGGGAACACACAAAAGAAATGTGAAGTTGAATTTCGGAGAGACAACCTCTCTGAGGCAGGAGTATCCTAGGCCAAGAAATCAAAATTTGTGGCCAGAAATCTGAACCGGAACTCAGGAGATTCTAAATGAAGGAACTCAGCGAGTGGGGGATGCCAGATGATGCTTGTAGATTTTCAGTTTGCTGAGGTTAAATCAGGTAAGGTCTCATAGTTCGTCAAGTCTGACATCTTGTTGATAATGTTGGAGGCATACTGGTGTGGAATGTGTTGTCTCCAAACAAGATTGCATGCCTCAGATCCATTCTTACCATAATCACTGCCAGAAATCCAGGCCTCTCTGATCACCCAGGATCACACACCATACTGCTGTGTTCGTCCCAGTGGGACCCAATCCCCACCAACCCTCCATTGACCCCCGGGGAGTCACCCCTCTGCAATCAGGAAATCCCTCCAGCTCTACCTCATTCCTTTGGGAGAGCCTCGCTGGCCCTGAGAATGTTCCACACTGCAGTCTGAGCCATGAGAGGCTGTTTGTTTCTGTCATACCCCCGCTTGGATCTCAGGACCAGAAACAAAAGTTGTGTGTTCCTGAGTCACATTACCACTTGCAGACCATGTCTCTGCCTCCCTCACACCACTCACATGCCACCTCTTTCTCCTCCTAATAAATGTCACACACAGACTTCCAGGATTTTCCCCGCTACACACACACACACACACACACACACACACACACACACACAAACTCATGTACTAAGGGTTTTCACTCCTGGCTCCCTGTCTTCCTTTCCACCCCAACTCTTGCAGCATTTGTGGTCACTTCAATGTGCAGGGAGATGATACACCCGCTACACTGGCCCCTCCAGCTCTTGACTACTCAATAGTCTTGACAGCAACCACCCACATGCAGGTCACACCCTGCACTGAGTCATTATATTCTCCCCAGTCTCTCAATCTGTCTTAGTCCATTTCATGTTGCTATAAAGGAATACCTGAGGCTGGGTAATTTATTTAAAAAGAGGTTTCTTTGGCTCACAGCTCTGCAGGCTCTACAAGAAGCATGGCACCAGGATTTGCTCCTGGTGAGGCCTCAGGAAGCTTCCGGTCATGACAGAAAGGGAAGGAGAACCAGCATGTCACACAGCGTGAGAGGGAGAAAGAAAGAGAAGGAGGTGCCAGCCTCTTGATATTACTTTGTTTATTTATTTTTAGATTTTATTTATTTTGAGACAGGGCCTTGCTCTGTCACTCAGGCTGGAGTGCAGTGGTACAATCAGAGCTCACTGCAGCCTTGAGCTCCTGGGCTCACATGATTCTCCCACCTCAGCCTCTCAAGTAGCTGGAACTACAGGCGCACTCCACCACACCAAACTAATTTTTAAAAAAATTTTGTTGTAGAGATGAGATCTTGCTATGTTGTCCAGGCTGGTCTCAAACTCTTGGCCTCAAGCAATCCTGCTTTGATCTCCCAAAGGGTTGGGATTACAAGGCATGAGCCACTGTGCCTGGTCCATGCCAAGCTCTTTATAGCAACCAGCTCTCACTGGAACTAATAGAGCAAGAACTCACTCATTACCTTGGGGACAGCACCAAGCCATTCATGAGAGATCTGCCCTGCCCCCATGACCCAAACTCCTCCCACCAGGCCCCACTTCCAACACTGCAGATCAAATTCCAATGTGAAATTTGGTGGGGACAAACATCCAAACTATATCAATCCCATCCCCCTTACCCTCCACACCTTCCTGTTCATCTCCTACTCCTATTCACACACCTCCACCATGACCATCCTCCCACTCCATCCAGACCACATCCATTCGCTCTCAGCTGAAGACCTTTATTTTTTTTTTCACCTGGAAAAGAGCAGACATGAATGGGGCCTCTCCTCTCTTCCCACCCTCAAATCAACAAACCTATTAGCACCTGGCACCTGGTTCCCACCTGTCTCACCTTCCCTGCCTATGCATTTGCTGTCCTGAAACAATGCTCTCTCTTTCTACTCAAGAAGGCTTTCCAAGGGTCTGCCGGTGTGTTTTAGTGCCCACCTCTCTGAGAAGAGCTCTTCCCCGATGCTGCGGTGTGCTAGAGCTGGGTCATACTGCCTCCCAGGAGCCAATGCTAGATTTTCAGGAATTTTACGAGCAGTTTGACAAAATGTTGGTGGCTTGCTATTGGCTATGGTGAGAGTATTTATATTACTACAAATAGAGGTTTTGACTTTCCAGAGGGTGCATCGCTAAACATTTCCCAGAATACCCGTTTTATTCCCCAGCCTCCTACTGCTGCCTACACCTTTCTCTGCCACCCTGTCACCTCAAAACTAACTGTTGCAAGAGCTGTCAACAGTGTTGACTTCCCATCACCTGCGTGCTCATCAAACCCACTCTAACTCAGCTTCTGTCCTCAGACTTCTCCAAACGACTTCTGTCCAAGCCGCTTAACACCTCCATATTGAAAATCCAAATAACAGGCTTTCTGTTTTTATCTTACCTGACCTTTGTACTGGATTTACCTAACTACTTCCTCACTCTCCTCCTGGCTTCTGAAGCTCCACTGCTCTGTCTCCTTCCTCTCTTGTTCTTTTTCAGAACATGTTGCAGGCTTCTCTCTGCCTGCCCTGCATGGATGCACAACTCTAAAGGTGGCTTCCCAGGGCTGGCTCTAGCCTCTCTTCTCCCCTCTATACTCTCTTCTTATTGACAGCATCCTTTCTAATGAGGATGTCATTTCTATGCTAAGGATCCCCAAAAGGACACCCAATCCTTTCCAATCTCCTGACTTCTCCATCCGGCTTCTTATATGACAAATCCACTTGGAGGCATGCTTTGCTTTATTTTTTAAAAATTAATATATCATAGTTGTACAAATTTGGCAGGTACATGTGATATTTTGATACATGTACACAATGTATGTGATCGAAACAGGTCAACTGCGATATCCACCACCTCAAACATTTATTTTTTCTTTGTGTTGGGAACATTACAAATCTCCTCTTACAGCTATTTTGAAATATACAATAAATGTTTGTTACCTCTAATTTTGCTACTGTACTATCAAATGTTAGGACTTATTCCTTTAACTTGTTAAACTATATTTTGGTGCCTGCTAGCCAACTTCTCTCCATCCGCCCCTTCCCATCCCCTCCTCTGGTACCCACCATTCTGCTCTCCACCTCCCTGAGGTCCACTTTCTTGCATGCTTTGCTTTAAATGTAAAATGTCCAAAGTGGAGTCCTTGATTCCCTCATCACCTGGCAAACCAGTTCCTCTCCATCCCCAGCAATCCCATCTCACTCACTGGTGGCACCATTCAGCCATCTACTGGAACCAGAATTGGGGGTGCACTCTGTGATTCCTCCCTCGTTCTCACCTCTACATCCAATGTAGGGCCTGCCACTTCCACCCCCTGGGTATGCTTGCATCTCAGTTCCTTCCATTTCCGCCAGGGCTGCACAACATCTGAGCCACCCTCAGCTCACCTGTCTCTCACAACAGCCTCCTTACTGGTCTAGATTCCACTGCTGCCTCCACTTCATATATTTACCATGAAACAGCCAGAGTCAACTCTTGCAAAGGAAAATGCCAGACATTAAAATCACTTTTAACAACATTAAGGATACACCAAAAAGTAATTATTTCACTATTGAAATTGCCAGTTGTAAGGCTATAGATAAAATAAACTATATGTAAAACCTTTTTTAAAATTACATAGAAATGAACAAATTGATTTCAGGTAAGAAAGTATAACAGAAAAATATTTCCCATTTGATGGAAATTAATCTTTTAAATGTATAGAATTTACACAGGCACCATTTAATCGCTTTTCACTTAAAGAAATGATTGCCATTATCTTCGCCTAAGCCTTGAAATTGTAGTTGCCACTTTTAAAACAGCAATAGACGCAAGCAAAATTTTACAATTCAAGTCTTAACAAAATTTTTGCAAATGATCACCAAGGCCTTCCCCAGAGTAGCCATGGCAATAAAACTTCTGAATGTAAGATCTGCCTGAAATGATCGAATCAAACGATTACCAACAAATATTCATTCTTTGCTGTGGCATAAAAAGAAAATTAAAATGTTACACTTATATGCCTGTGGACTTTTGTAAACCTACTTTTAAAAATAAATCAGCCGGGCACGGTGGCTCACACCTGTAATCCACGTACCTTGGGAGGCCAAGGCAGGTGGATCACCTGAGGTCAGGTGTCCAAGACCAGCCTGGTCAACGTGGTAAAACCCCGTCTCTACTAAAAGTACAAAAATTAACGAGGTGTGGTGGCGCATACCTGTAATCCCAGCTCTTCTGGAGGCTGAGACAGGAGAATCACTTGAACCCGGGAGGCAGAGGTTGCAGTGGGCCGTGATTGTGCCACTGCACTCCTGCTTGGGCGACAGCGTGAGATTCTGTCTCAAAAAAAAAAAAAAAGGAAAGAAAAGAAAATCAGCTATTCCCCTTAACCCTTCCTATACATTCTGGAAATTAAAATGGCTTTTAACAATTTCAAAGATACATGGGAAAGTCATTGTTTAATCATTGAAATTGTCAATAATTTTCTTTTGAATTTACAGTTTACCTATTAACACAAAAGACTCCTGAGCCAGACAATCTGTTTTAAAAAAGAGAAAACAGGTCGTCTTATTACACTGCCTGAAACCCTCCCATCACACCTCGGATGAGACCCACATCCAACAAGGTCTCAGCATGATCTCATTTTTCTCTCTCAACTTCATCTCATCCTTCTTTTCTTCTAACTTTATTATTTATTATTATTATTTAGCACCAGGTCCATCGACACATCCCTGTAACTTTTTTTTTTTTTTTGAGACGGAGTCTCGCTCTGTCACCCAGGCTGGAGTGCAGTGGCCAGATCTCAGCTCACTGCAAGCTCTGCCTCCCGGGTTTACGCCATTCTCCTGCCTCAGCCTCCGGAGTCGCTGGGACTACAGACGCCCGCCACCTCGCCCGGCTAGTTTTTTGTAGTTTTTAGTAGAGACGGAGTTTCACCATGTTAGCCAGGATGGTCTTGATCTCCTGACCTCGTGATCCGCCCGTCTCGGCCTCCCAAAGTGCTGGGATTACAAGCTTGAGCCACCGCGCCCGACCCATCCCTGTAACTTTTTAAGCATCGGATACAATGACTTCCTCTTGGTCCCTGGAACACCTTCTGTTTTCCTGGTTAATGGTGGGGTTAGTAGGAGGTTAGGAGAGGGGGAGGGAGGGAGGGGTTTTGCTTGATTGTTGTTTTTGCCTCGGGGCCTTTGCACAAGCTCTTCCCTCTGTCCAAAGACACGCTCCCTTCCACTTTCTGCTGACTTTATCTCATCTTTCAGGGCTTATCTCAAATACCCTCTTCCCAGAATAGCCCAGCAGGAAAAGGGTCTGATAGAGCAATGATGGATAGATTCGGTAAACAGCACGTCACCTCTCTCTAAAGCAAATAAATATATCTCTTATATTTACTCTCTGTCTGGTAGAGCAGCACTTCTTTGTATCTGTTGTTTATTCATCAATAGTTTGAGATTAGGGATTAGCAGTCAGGATAGCACTATTGTGAACATCTGTGACAATTAATATTGATTCATGCTTACTATGTTCCAGAAATTGTGCCTTATGATACAGCCCTTACCTACCTGCTCGGGCACAAGGCCTTCACCTGGATAATCTTCACAGTAACTTGGGAAGTCAACATCATTATCTCCATTTTACGGATAATAACACAGAATGCTAAGTACTTTGTCCAAAGTCCCAGGATAGCAAGTGACAGAGCTGGGAATGCAGGCAGTCCAAGCTCAGAATCTACTTCCTGAAGCACTAAATATACTCCAGTGCACCCAAAGTCCTTATTAGGTCCTAAGATACAAAATTAAAATTGACAGTTGCTGAGCTCAATCAATTTTAGGTTACAGGAAAGACAATGCAGATGAACAATTTTAGTAGAATGATTACTGCTCTGGTGGTGGAGTGAACAAGGTGCATTTAGAACTCAGAGAAAGGGCCGTGTGCGGTGGCTCACACTTGTAATCCCAGCACTTTGGGAGGCCAAGGCGGACGGATCACCTGAGGTCAGGAGTTTGGGACCAGCCTGGCGAACACGGTGAAACCCTGTCTATATTACAAATACAAAAGTTAACTGGGCGTGGTGGCAGGAGCCTGTAATTCCAGCTACTTGGGAGGTTGAGGCAGGAAAATCACTTGAACCTAGGAGGCAGAAGTTGCAATGAGCCAAAATCATGCCACTGCATTCCAGCCTGGGCAACAGAGTGAGACTCTATCTCAACAACAACAAAAAAAGAACTCAGAGAAAGGATTCCTGAAGTCAGCCCTCAGGTGAAATGACCCTGTAAATCTCAGACTTAGAGGGGGAGTGAGAGATTGCCAGGTGTCAATGGGGAGAGAACAGTGGGGAAAGAGAAGGGGACCAGCTTATTCAGAAGGTACTTACACAGCACATGTTTATTTCTCACAGTGCTGGAGGCTGGAATTTCAAGATCAGAGTGCCAGCATAGGCAGGCTCCGGTGAGGACTCTCTTCCTGGCTTGCAGACTGCCACTTTCTTACTGTGTCCTTACGTGGAGAAAAGGGAGCAAGCTAGCTCTCTGGCCTCTTCCTATGAGGGCACTAATCCCATTAACAGGGGATCCATCTTTATGACCCAATTATGTCCCTAATACCATCATCACATTGGGATTAGGGTTTCAACCTATGAATTTTGGGGGGACACAAGCATTCAGCCTGTGTCGTGTGGTTTCAGCTGGAGTCCAGCCTCAGCTTGATCCCACAGTTGCTCTGGAACATAAATGGCACCACAGAGTTTTTTCCTCTTGGAAGATCGGGGTCTGGGCTTTTGTATCCCTGTATCCATCAGTCATCGGCTGAGGGTGCCTTGAAGGGATTGAAAAGGAGGGACAGGGAATCTTGCAGACATTGAGGTGGCTCCCGTCTGTGTGGGATGTAGTTGTGAGCTGGAAGCTATTGACACTGAACAGCTGGGCTTTGGTGTGTCCCCCAGTAAGAGAGATCTTGGTGTGGAACAAAAGGTTAAAGATCATCTTAGGGGAGAATTTCTCAACCTCAGCAGTTTGAGGGCTGGACAATTTTTTTGTTGTTGGTGGGGGGAGCTGTCCTGTGCATTGGAGGATATTTAGCAGCATCTCTGGTCTCTACCTGCTGGATGCCAGTAGCACCTTACCACCATCACCACCCCAATCTCTAGACATCACCAAATGTCCCCTGGGGCACAAAATTGCCCTCCCCTCCCAAACCACCATACTATTCTATGATGTCATTGGCCAACCCATGGAGAAAGCTCTCTGCAGTTTCACAGCTTGTTCACCAGGGGTGTAGCAGCTTACACACATTGTGAATGAGTGTGTCCACGTGTGTGTAGAGAGAAGCCTCAAGCTTCTCTGAATATGACTTGCCAAACCAAGACTGTGTCAAGCCAGAATGAAGAGGAGGATCAGTGAATCTGATGGCTATCTAGCAAATAGCATTAGCAGAATTAAATGACTGAGTGAACATGGGGGTTAAGGGAGAGATAGACTGTGAGGTTTCTGGCTTTGGCAAATGCAAAGGAGTTCAAGTTTGGAGGGGGAAAGAACAAGTAAGATTCAGATTCATTTAGTTCGAAGTGCTGTTAGCTCCCCAACAGATATGTCTGGAAGGCACATGTCTGGGCTAGGCTGGGGTGCTCAATCTGGGAGTCATCACTGTCAAAGTCAGGGGCACAATACAATTGTTTAGGGAAGGTACCTGTTGAGAAAGAATAGAGCTGAGAAAAGAGCTGTGGGAAACTTCACATTTAGGGAATAGAAGGAGTATGAGACAGTCCCAAAAGGGACTAACATGGTACATCCAGAGAGGTAGAAGGAGAACCAGGGGAGAGCGAAGCCATGGATCATGGAAACAGGTAGGAGAAACTTTTGATCTAAAGAAGAAGGTATAGTTTCTTAGCCTGTCACCAGACTTCACTTCCCAAGGATGCTAGGGTTTCATAAATTATCACTAATATTGTTACATAAATACATTAATGAAAGTTCAACCCCATCGTATGTGCATCAGAACAGTGATGCAAAGCCCTGTGGTGTGTCAGTATCACCCGGGGAGCTTGCTAAAGCACAAGCTCCTGCACTCGAAGAAATTGTTGCTTAAAAGAATCCCGAGATTCAACTCATGGAATGGGAGGAAATATTTGCAAGTCATATATCTGATAAGAGCATAATTCCTGGAATATATAAAGAACTCCTACAACTCAACAACAAAAAAACAAACAACCCAATTAAAAATTGGGCAAAGGCCTTGAATGGTCATTTTGTCACAAAAGATATATAAATGGCCCAAAAGCACATGGAAAGATGTTCAACCTGACTAGTCAATGGGGAAATGCAAATCAAAACCACAATGAGATACCACTTCATACCCGTTAGGAGAGCTGCTATCAAAAATATAAGTCAGTAAAAGAAAGAAAATAACAAACATTGACAAGGATGTGCAGAAATTAAAATGCTTGTGCACTGCTCATGGGAATGTTAAATGGTACAGCCACTGTGGAAAACAGTATGAAGATTCCTCAAATAATTAGAAACAGAATCACCATAGGATCCAGCAATTGCACTTCTGGCTATATATCCAAAAGAATAAAAGCAGGATCTTGAAGAGATATTGGTACACCCATGTTCACAGCAGCATTATTCACACTAGCCAAAAGGCTGAGGTAACCCAAGTATTGATAGACAGTTGAATAGATAAAATGTGGCAGAAACACACAATGGGATATTATTCAGCCTTAAAGGTGAAGGAAATTCTGACACATACTACAATATAAATGAACCTCGAGGTTATTATGCTAAGTGAAATAAGTCAGTCACAAAAGAACAAATGCTATATGAGTTCACTCATATGAGGTCCTTAGAGAAGTCAAAAATCATCCACAGAAAGTGGATTGGTACCAACCACGGGCTGGCAGGGAGGGAACAATGGGGAGTTCATGTTTAATGGGCATGGAGTTTCAGTTCCATGAGACAAATGAGTTCTGAAGATTGGTTGTACAACAATGTGAATAAACAACACTGTGGAACTGTACACTTAAAAATGGTTATGATGGCAAAAAAAAAGAATCCAATGAAAAATTATTTGTAGAGAAAACTCATTTGACAAAACAAAAGTAAAATAACTGCTCTATGAATATAAATTGGTATGTTTTCATACTTGCCTAAAGCCAGCTACAGTATTCTAGCCATTACTGGCAGTAAATTATTTAAATTTTGGAGGGGAGTGTTTTATGATCTATTTTTTCTATAATCGACTTAAAAAGACAATTCCTAGATTAGAAAATTAGAAGGAAATATGGATCCTTGGCAATGGCACTTTCATTTTTAGAATCCTCTGCTACCCTGAGATGAGGGATTTTCCTTCAGGCAGTGTTCCCAGCCAGGCCTTGCCTATGCAGACCTTCCAACAATGTTTGCGTTTTTCAATACTGAGCTGTCTGCAGGGAGTTCCCTGAATGAAGATGCAGTTCCAGGATGAATCAGACTCATCAGAAAGCTGACTTGATACAGTGGCACTGCCTCCCCCAGGCATGGCCACGCCCTCCCACGCCACCTCTAAGTCACAAGGGATCACGGAGGGGAGAGTTCCTCACACAGCAGAGAGGAACAGAGTGCTTACTCGCGTCCCATTCATCTCTGTACAATTTGACTTGGCTAAAAAACAAAACTTCCACCCAGATTCATTCAATATTTATTGAATATCAACTGTATGTGAGTCACCAGATGATAATTTTGAAAATGAGGACAGAACATTTTTCAAGTAGTTTTATTGAGATGTGATTTACATACGGCCAGGCACAGAGGTAGCTGTAATCTCGGCTACTCGGGAGGCTGAGGTGGGAGGATGGCTTCAGCCCAGTTTGAGACCCGCTTGGGCAATACACTGAAATCCCCATCTCTAAAAATGTAAAATAAAATAAAATACATAGAGTAAAATTTCCCCTCTTAGTGTGCAGTTCTATGAGTCTGACAGATGTATACCATTGTATAACCAGCACCACGGTCAAGACATAGAAGATTTCCATTGCCCCAAATCGTTCTCTTGGGCTCCTCTGCAGTCAAGCCCTGCCCACACCACCAGTTCCTGGCAACCACCAATCTGATTTTTGTACCTGTAGTTCTATATTTTCCAAATTTCAAATAAACAAAATCATAAAGTATGAAAGGTACATAGATTTTGTGTCTGCCTTCTTCCACTGAGCATCATGCTTATGAGACTCACTCACATCCTTGCATGTGTCACCAGTTCACTCCCTCTTCAGTACTGAGGAGTAGTCCATTGTGTGGATGTGCTACAATTTATTTATCCATTCACTAGTGGACAAACATTCAAATACTTTCCGATTTTCAGCATCGTAAATAAAGCTGCTAAAAACACTTGCATATAGGTCTTTGTGTGGACATAAGTTTCCATTTCTTATTGAAAAATACCTAGCTTAGTCATTTGGAAAGTGCGTATTTACAAGAAACTGTCAAATTGTTTTCTCAGATGGTTGTGCTCTTTGACATTCCTACCAGCAGTGTCTTAATTATTCAAACCCACAGTATTCATGAACATTATATGATTAGCAATGAGTGGTTACGTTTGAAACTTTCCAATCTGTAAACCCAGAATTGTGCCTTTCTCAGTTGTTTCCATGATGCATCCTTTTCTTTATAAAACAGTAATGTAGAAGTATCTTAATGAGGCCGGGCGGAGTGGCTCATGCCTGTAATCCCAGCACTTTGGGAGGCCGAGGCGTGCAGATCACGAGGTCAGAAGATCGAGACCATCCTGGCTAACACGGTGAAACCCCATCTCTACTAAAAACACAAAAAATTAGCCGGGCATGCTGGCGGGCGCCTGTAGTCCCAGCTACACGGGAGGCTGAGCAGGAGAATGGCGTGAACCCGGGAGGCAGAGCTTGCAGTGAGAGGAGATCGCGCCACCGCACTCCAGCCTGGGCGACAGAGCGAGACTCCATCTCAAAAAAAAAAAAAAAGTATCTCAATGATCTTATTAGGTTTAAGAAACTACAGCAAGACAGACTTTTGCTTGTTTGGCCCACAGCAAAACAGAAATATGAGGTAATGGAATAGTAAATGCGTGGTGATAGAAGAGGTCTTAAACACTGTCCCCCAAGAGATGCTTGCCTCCTGTCTTACTGTGTAAGGAGTCATCCAGGTTCCACTGTAATCTGACTTCTTTTGGGGGGTCTTACTTCCTCCTGAGGCAGCTGTATCGATCAGTAGTCTGTCTGTTACCAAAAGATACAGTCACCAGGAACGGTGTAAACTGTAGATAATCACTCTCATTTCAGGCTTCTCTGGCAGGCCCTGTCGTCTTGGGACCACTTTGACTATGTGATAGGTTTATTATTGTTGGTGGGACACGGATGTGTGTTTGAGTCCAGTTGGTTTCTCTGAAGTTCTTGCCCATGGGTCTTTGCTTGGGACAGGGGAGCCTACTTCATTTCAATTCTTATTTTATCTGACATCTTTTCATACATTTCAAACATGAAAGCAGCTCTCATGTTTCCTAAGGTATCTCTTCTTTACCAGGCTAAACATCACTATGTCTTTTTTTTTTCCAGGTTTTAAAATAACCCTTTAAAAAAAAAAAAAGTTAAAAACACAAGAAGCAAAGAACAAAGTCATCCACAATCACAAGCGGTTTACAGTTTGACGAGTCTTTCCAGGTCTTGTGTGTGTGTGGACGCAACATCCAATTTTATGGGACTGAGATTGTACAGTATATATCATGCTTTTTCACACATCATGAATATTTATCAACTCAAAATCCCACAGCTATAGGAGAATTTTGATAACCAAGAATAGACTACACCAACTCACTCTGTTAGAAAAAAACGTAATCCTGCCTTTCTTGAGACAAAAAATTCAAAAACTTCACAGAAGACCAAAATGACAACACCCCCTGCCACTGGCAGAGTCCCGATCAAAATACCGCAATGCCTCTGCCACTGGCAGAGTCCCGATCAAAATACCGCCATGCTCAATTTAAAATGAAACACATGGCCAGGCACAGTGGTTCACACCTGTAATCCCAGCACTTTGGGAAGCCAAGGCGGGTGGATCACAAGTAAGGAGATCAAGACCATCCTGGCTAACACGGTGAAACCTCGTCTCTACTGAAAAATACAAAAAACTAGCAGGGCGAGGTGTTGGGTGCCTGTAGTCCCAGTTACTCGGGAGGCTGAGGCGGGAGAACGGCGTGAACCCTGGAGGTGGCGCTTGCAGTGAATCGAGATCGAGCCACTGCACTCCAGCCTGGGTGACAGAGCAAGACTCTGTCTACAAAAAAAAAAAAAACAAACCAGAAAGAAAGAAAGAAAGAAACACACAGCAACAAAATACACTAAGTATAATGTTTCTGAGAGAAACCTTTAGCAGATCCATAACATTAAAATATTAGCAAGAAGGTATGTGTCCACTGAATTACTTAATGTATTCCCATAGCACAGCCAAAAGAGATGCACACACATCAATGGCTATCGTCAAAATGTAACTATGTACACATCTGCATACATCTCTCTTTATATACTTCTTTCTGTCCCTCTGCTGCCAACCCAGTGAACAAGTCCTGACATACACTGCTCAGAGGTGGTTTAACAACTCCATATCCAAGATGCATCTTTTCTATCAGTTATAACAAAAAGATATTTACAAATTGATTAATTCACTGGCTCTACTTTTTATCATACATTATCTCTCCAGGACATTCGTAAAGCTTAGACGTTGCAAAATAATGAATGTTGTCCACAATAAACACAGGCACTTTACCAAAAATGCTCATATAGACCTATGGTTATCATCTAAAATCATCTTCTGGATATGCAGATACTAGCGAAAAGCCCTTCCATTCACCCTTCCTCTTTCTCTCTTCCACCATCCCAGTGACTAAGTATAGGATGTCTAGCTCCAAAAGGTGGATTAACAGAGGTCACTCCCAGACAGGCCTTCCTAAAAGCTAACAAAAAAGCATTTATAAAGGGATGGCTTTGCTACCTCTGCTTTTCACATTCTTTGAGCATTAGGACTTGTTTATCCTTTAACACATAACAATGTTAACTCAAATGCACATGTAGAACAACGGTGAGACCACCTGAACTAATCCAATTCAAGGACACAGAACCCTTCTCCCTACATACCTCCTCCTCCCCGACCCGCAGCCACCCAGTGAATAGTCAGCATACTCTCCAAAACGTCAAGTTTAACAATTCCATTCCCAAATGCAACCACTCCTAGAAAAGAATGAAAAAAAATGTTTAGAGAGTGTTATTTTAGCCCTCTTCTTTTAACCTATGATGTGCACTTTTAAACATCTAGAAAGACTAGATGTTTCAAAGGGGACTTAAGTTTTCCACTATCTTATCTACACAGTAGCATTGAATAAATCAATGGTGCATACACATAACACAGGCTATAATTTGAAAGTGTCTTTTAAATAGGAATATTCTGACCTAGAACACTTTCCCGTCTGAGCTCTGTCAACCCAGTGGACAGGTATAATCATCTGTACTGCTTAGAAGGGATTTTTAACAACTTCACTTCTGTGTTTTTAAAAACAGTCTTCCCTATGAATCTTAACACAAAGTCACTCCATGGTTTAGTTTACTAACTCTACTTTTGTCATACACTAGCAACCTCTTTAACATCAAGAAAGACTAGACATTGTAAATTGGGACTCCTTTGTCCACTTACCTACACTATACACACAGCACAATAAGAGAAAATGCAGACATAGGGACAATGGTCAGTGTGCCTCACCATAAACACACTGGTAGAAAGCCCTTTGCACTTTCTGCTCCTCCTTCCTTTCTGAACCAGCACAAATATAATAATGTGTACTGCTCAAGGAAGTGGTTAGATCCATTTCCAAAGACAATATTTCATATAAATCAAAAAGATATCTACAAAATGTGTTATTTACTACCTTTACTTTTAACATACTTTGTGCCCTTCTAAACAGCTAGAAAGACTAGATGTTTCAAATACGGACCATATACTGTGTATATAGATACACAGTAGTGTTGAATAACTACACACAGGTAACAATGGTTATATCTTAAAGTGTCTTCTAAATAGGAACATTCTGGTTTAGAATCCTTCATTCCTTCCAACTCCTCTCCACCACCAACCTGGTAGATAGAGGCACATGTGTCATTAGAGCTGATGTTACCATTTCAATTCCAAAACTCCTTTTCAGAAGACAGCCTTTCTATGAATTTTAACAATGTGTACAAAATGTGTTAGTTTACTAACTCTACTTTTCTCATACAAGGCAACCTCTTTAATATCTAGAGACTAGATATTATAAAATTAGGACTTATTTGTCCAGTAACAGCTCAGAGGAGACCCACAGTGGGTAGCTCCTCTCTGTAGGCAAGTCAGTCCAGTCCAGTGTTCAGCTCTTAGCAGAGAGGAGGCCCTGGAAAGGGTAGCTCCTCTCTGCTGCTGGTCCTCCAGACATCTGCTGCTCTAAGCAGAGAGGAGGCCCTGGAGAGGGACTGCTTCTTTCTGCAGCTGGTTATCCTTCATCTCCAGCTATCAGCAGAGACATAGCTCCTCTCTGTAGCTGGTCATCCCGGCCATGTCTCTTCATCCTCTCTGTCCTCTGCCCTGCTCTGGCTGACTCTGGGGCTTTTATGGGCCTCAGAGAGGGGAAGTGCTTGCTGATTGGTCCATGGATAGCCATGGACAGACCCAGGAAGAAACATCATCAGTTTTCCCTCCAGTCCATAGGACTGGCAACCCTGACCCCAGACTTCAGGCCTACGCTGGTCTGAAGCTGGGGCTTCGCTGGGGAGTTGCCCCCTTCTGCCCAGAAGCCTGTCTGCCTCCCACGGCCATCCATGGTACCCAGGCTGCTGGTACCAAAGGGCACCTGCAGGCTGGCACCCAGTTGCCCTCACTCCCCCTCAGCTTCTCCTCCTGAGCTCCTCCATTCCCAAAATCCAGAGGGGGCCAAGGAAGCAGGAGGCTGGCACATCAGCATTGCCCCCAGCGTCCGCATACCCTGTCGGGCTGTGACAGTGTCAGGGCTTGGCCCCAACTCTGAGATCAGAGTGGGGAGAGACCTGGCAATGGGAGTGGGCTCCTCTGAGCCTGCAAGGGCAACAGAGCAGGGCTTCCCAGGGCCCCCAAGAGTGCAGAAATGCCTGGGTCTGCAGCCCTGGTTTAGGAAGCTGCAGCTATTGGGGATGGCTAGTGGGATGGGGGAGCTGGGGTGGGGTGGGGGATGTGGCAGGGGTTCCTACCTGCTCTGTGGAGCTGGAGGCCCAGATCCAAAGCCACAACTTGGGTGACTGCAGCCCAATCCAGGAGGGCGGGGCTCCTGCCTACTCCAGGCTCCGAGAGCACAGGGGTGCCTGGGTTGCAGCAGCAGCTTGGGAAACCACAGGTGCACCTGCAGAGCTCCTGCCCTGCCAACCTGGAAGGAGCAAGGCTCCAGCTTGTCCCTGGCTTCGGCCGGCTCTGTGGAGCACAGCATCCAGCCGCGCCCCCTCGCAGCCTGGGGCAGGGGCTCCAGGTCCTTGCTGGGTATTAGCTGGCATCTGGGGCAAGGTCAACGTATCGGCTGCTACAAGCTCCCCTGTGGCCCTGGCACTCAGAGCGATTGGAGCTTCCCTTTGCCTGGCATGTAACCTGGCCAAGCACCATCGTGCAGCCCCCAGGACAGCGGGCTGTGGGGGAAATGGTGGGGGGGTTGCTTGGCTCCTCCCTGTGCCCACCCTGCAGTGGCCTATGTGATGGCAGTGGCCACACCAGACAGCCAGCTGCTGCCATCACAACCAGTCACCAGCTTGTCCCAGCATCCAAGCCAGATGTCTCATGCCACGTGGCTGGCATGAGAAAGCTTGAGGAACGTCTAGAAATCTAGACACTCGGCTGGGTGCGGTGGCTCAAGCCTGTAATCCCAGCACTTTGGGAAGCCGAGATGGGTGGATCACGATGTCAGCAGATTGAGACCATCCTGGCTAACCTGGTGAAACCCTGTCTCTACTAAAAACTTCAAAAAACTAGCCGGGCATGGTGGCTGGCGCCTGTAGTCCCAGCTACTCGGGAGGCTGAGGCAGGAGAATGGCGTAAACTCGGGAAGTGGAGCTTGCAGTGAGCTGAGATCTGGCCACTGCACTCCAGCCTGGGCGACAGAGCGAGACTCAAAAAAAAAAAAAAAAAAAAGGAAATCTAGACACTCTATAAATCACTACTGAGCTAGGAGTCAGAGCGTCCAAGAGAAAGGAGAATATTAGTAAGAAGTTCCCCCACACTCTCACCACATCCCCCCATTCTGAACCCCTGCTTTCACTAATCAAAGAACATTACATAAATTCATTCACATAGAGCTAAAGATGATTGAAAAGACAGACTAGTATGAGCTCTTGGAGTGGCCCAGCTCACACGAACGCATGTTGGCCAGGCACGGTGGCTCACGCCTGTAATCCCAGCACTTTGGGAGGCCGAGGCGGGTGGATCACGAGATCAGGGGATCGAGACCATCCTGGCTAGCCTGGTGAAACCCTGTCTCTACTAAAAACTTCAAAAAATTAGCCGGGCGTGGTGGTGGGCGCCTGTAGTCCCAGCTACTCGGGAGGCTGAGGCAGGAGAAAGGCGTGAACCCAGGAAGTGGAGCTTGCAGTGAGCTGAGATCCAGCCACTGCACTCCAGCCTGGGAGACAGAGCGAGACTCTGTCTCAAAATAATAATAATAATAATAATAATAATAATAATAATAATGCATGTAAGTAAAGCGTACACCCTATGCCGGGGAAATTGATGTGGGGGGCACCTAAGCCTTAATGTAAGTAATAAATCTCATGTAGTGCAGTTTGGGCAGTGCTCAAGAGACCATGAGAAAGACAGGTGTGAAGCTGAACTTCTTAAGTGATCCTGTTTGGGCAATGGAGACCAGCAGCCTGAAAACTAGCTGTGTCTACAAAGTAAGAGAGGGGTGAACACAAAGGCCAGTCCTCCTGGGCCCAACCAATTCACAGAAGGCAAAGGACTGCTTTGGGCACTCCAAATCCAGGTGGGAGAAATCAAGGGCTACCAGGTAAAAACCCTGTAGGTTTTTGGTTCTTTTCTAAGAGACAGGATCTCACTCTGTTGCCCAGGCTGGAGTGCAGAGGCATGACCATAGCTCACTGCAGCCTCGAATTCCTGGGCTCCAGCAATCCTCCCACCTCAGCCTCCAGACTAGCTGGAACTACAGGCACGTGCCACCATGCCCCGCTAATTTTTAATTTTTTTTGTGGAGATGGGGTCTTGCTATGTTGCCCAGGCTGGTCTCAAACTTCTGGCCTCAAGCGATCCTGTTGCCTCTACCTTCTAAAGCATGGGATTACAGGCGTGAACCACCACAGCCCGTGTGTGTTGTTAACAGACATTTTATTGTGCCCATGGAGTATCTGTAGTTCTCTGTTTGGATTTTGGTGCTCCTCCACTTCTGTTTAAACAGGGGATACAGATTGCCTTTATATTAGACATGGACATGAAACTACGCTGTAAGGGTGGTTTGGGTCGCCGCCTGCTCTAATCCCAAGGAGCAAACCTTTGGGAAAAAGGAGTATCCTCGGAAAATTCTGCAGCCTCCTCGTCCAGAAAAGCCACTTGGTCTCCAAAAAGTTTCCTGCAGTGCTGGGGAAACGCGCCTCCTACCCAGAGAGGCAGTTGCCTATCGCTTTCAAGGACCAAGTTTGAACCGAGTGTGTGGTGTGGTGTGTGTGTCGCTCATTTCCATCGGGAGAAACTCCCACGGATGGCACCGAAGGGAAGGAGACTGCATCTGATTTTCTCCGCCCGCCCAGGCTCCGTGCGGCAACTCTTCGGTTCTGTTGTTTACTTCACCCCACCGCCCCCCACCTCCTAGTTTTTGTTCAGCCCGGGGAAGCCGCGCCGCGGCTCCTCAGATGTTATTTATCTTTTCCTGCGAGGGGCTTGTGACAGTCCAGGGTGTTGTGTATCCTGTGCGATTGTTTATCGCCCGTTCCATGCGGTGGCCTGAGCAGCCTCGCGCCGGCACTTCACGTACCGAACCCCGGGACTACGTGAGCCGGCGGAGGGCGGGGAGGTGGCGCTCGGGCGCCTGCGTGAACCCGCGTCCCCCGGAGCCCAGCGCCGTGTCCTCAGGCCCGGGCCCTGACCTCAGGGCGCTCAGGTGGAATGACCCCGCAGCTGCGAGCTGCTCCCGCGCCCCCGCCTTGCCCCGCGGAAGTCGCCCCCGACCGTCACCCCGACCCGGCGCGGCGCCCCCGGCCGGTCCCCGCCAGGCACAGATCGGGGCGCGCGCGTTACTCGTATCCGGTCACCCGCGGGTCAGGCCGGCCGAGCGGCTGGGCTCGGGGGCACTCCTACGTGCGCAGCCGCCACCCGGCCTGGCCGCCCAGACGCCCCTAGGGTTCGCGCCGGCCAGCCCAGCCCGAGTCTGGCGCCGCGCTGCGGCCGCTGGTCTCCACTCGGATTCGCCGGCGCTCGGGGCTGGGCGGGTGCACAGGGGGCGTGGGGTGGACTGCGGGCTGGTGGACATGGGGCGCGGGGTGACCAGTGAGCGGGTGGACAGGGGGCGCACGGACATGGGGCGCAGGGTGGACCGCGGGCGGGTGGACATGGGGCGCGGGATGAAGGCGGTGGACTGGACGGGGGGCAGGGTGGACGAGAGGCGTGGCACTTTCGAGTATGCATTTGCCCTTGGCTAGCTGCGGGTTCGAAAGGAGCCTCTGGGGAGACTTTGGGGAGATTTTATTTTCTTTTCCCTTTCCCTTCTCCTTTCTTTTAAAATTTCTTTTCTGTTCTATCCTTTTCTTTTCCCCTGTTTCCCCCTTTCTTTTTCTTTCTCTTTTTTCTTTTGAACGTTTTAGACGGCTGGGTCTCTTTTGCCACTTTGGAAGCCTGCCAGGGGAGCAGAGGCAGGGCAGGAAGGGACAGTGCCCGGCCTTTACCAGCCTATTCAGCCTCACACACACACACACATTCACACTCACGCACTCACATGCGCACTCACACACACACACACACACACCACGCATGCACAAACACACCTACTCAGACACACAAACACACTGCAGAGACACACACGCAGACACACAGACACACACCACAGAGACACACAAACATACTCTCCACACAGACACACACCACACATGCACAAACATACCCGCACAGATACACATACTACGGTGACACACACAGACACACTCCCACACACACCACACATAGACACACCCCCCTACACACACAATCTCACACACAGACATACACTACACATGCACAAATACACCTACCCACACAGACACACACCTCACACAACCCTATGGGGAAGGATCAAACAAACGCGCTCACGGGGCCGGGGTCTGTTTTCTCAGGCGTCCTTCCCCATCGCCACATTGTTCGCGGGACAATGGGCTCCTGTGTCAGTCTCGTTGGCACCAGCGTTGTACGATGCAGGAAACAGCATTTCCTGTCGGCGCTGGAAAATTAACTTGGATCGTGCTTTTCCCTTTTTATTGAGAATCCGCACACACCCCGGGAAACCCAAGCTCCCGGCGAGGGGAGGGAGCGGCAGCAATAGACATCCCGAAGGCTCCCGCGGCGTCCGTCCCCTTCCCGCTCAGCTCTAGCTCCCGCTCCGCTAAAAGAGGAAGCCCTGGCCTTAAACAATGAGATGGGGCTGCTGTCTCAACCATGACCCTCCCGCTGGGGCCATCGGGACCGACCGTGCCAAGCCTCCGGGCTCTCGATCTATTGGGAAGGAGAACTTGGCAGAAGGGGCTCCCGACTGCCCAGAAACCCCTACCTCTGCAGCTGCTAGCCCTCTGTTCAGAGCAGGCCAAGCTTGGGCAATGGGCTGACTTGTCTAGGTGCTCCTCACATTTACAAGTCTGAACAACATTTGGCCCCACAAAACTGCTAGTTAATGTTCTCCTATTCCACTGAGTACCTCTGTTTTGGTATTGGTATCATTCTGGCCTCAGTTGCTGCATGTAGTGTTCTGGGTGCTCTAGTGGAAAAGCACTAGATTGCAAACTCAGAGACAGACAGGCAAAGGTCTATTCTGTTTCTGCATTTTCTGGGCTTAGAGGCCTGAGCATTTCACATAGTAGGTGCTGTATTGCTATAAATGTATATGAAGTATGTAGACAGTCTTGCCTCTCCTGGACACCCCTACCACCATATCTTGTTTCCATTTGCACGCTGGGAACACTATCATCTGGCGAGCATACACACAAAATTTGCATGTACATATAACACGTACACTATTTTATATGTACCACATGTGTGTACACACAGACATGCTACACACATACAACAATATGTGTTTAGGAACTGCAATACCACCACCGTTCCACGCTCCCCACCCCACCCTCGATGAGAAAGAAAATGGAAACTGTGTGTGAAATCTGTCATAGATGCGCTCTCCTTCTCGTTCATCTCTTTTTGCCACAAACTCTTCAAACATGTTGTGTGATTTCAATTTTGGAAGATGTTACTTCCCATCGCATTTTAAACCTTCAAAGTTTAGAGTCTATCATCATGACTACCAAAGGAGAGAAGGTTGAAGAAGTGCTTTGAGGACTTTCTAAGCTGTATATTGGTAGGGCATAGCCAGTATTGGAATTAGTGATCAATTCTTAGCAGTGGCCTCTGACCCTTCAGATTTAAATCTTTGCTTTTTACCTGACCACCCTCAGCTATCCTTCACATCTTCGCCATCTGCAGGACTTAATGGTCTGTATAACAATATTTCAATATTTAAATCCCCTAGGGAAGCACACTAAAAGGAACCCTCTGGGACTCTTTATAATGTGAAAATCATCCTCTAATTGCTTCGCTCCCAGTTGCTTAGTCCTCTGTCCTTTGCCCAGCAGAGCTGAGTCAAGCCAGCAGTAAAAAGCCAAGGCCACTTAGTGCTTCTTGAATGGATGAGTGAATGATTAAATGATCATATTCTATTTTTTTGTTTACATGTAATTCATGTTTTTATTTATTTATTTATTTATTTTTTGAGATGGAGTTTAGCTCTTGCTGCCCAGGCTGGAGTGCAATGGCACCATCTCTGCTCATCATAACCTCCGCCTCCCGGGTTCAAGCGATTATCCTGCCTCAGTCTCCCCAGTAGCTGGGATTACAGGCACACACCACCACACCCAGCTAATTTTGTATTTTTAGTAGAGACGGGGTTTCTCCATGTTGGTCAGGCTGGTCTCGAACTCCCGACCTCTGGTGATCCACCCGCCTCAGCCTCCCAAAGTGCTGGGATTACAGGCATGAGCCACCGCACCCAGCATTACTTTATTTATAAGCATAGGGGGAAAAATTATAGCTCCTGGTCTGTAGAAATAGATGTTGGTAAAACGAGGTGGAACAATCCCTAAGTAGTATAAATTGGGCATATCCTAATTGTTTAATACGTATTTTTAACAATGAAAAAGGTGGTTCACTCCTATGCTTAGCCAAGATGAAGTGAGAGGGCAGCAGAGTGTGTAAGACCCTGTGATATTGTGGGTTCACCTTCTTGGGAGAGCTCTCTCTGCTTTTGCAAAATGCTTGCTGCCCCTGAGAGCCGTGTTGCTGTGGCTTTTACATATAATGTGCTACTTTGATTGGAAACTATTGTAGTTGTTATCTTTTTATATATGTGTCCCAACTAGATTGTGAGCCCCTTAAAGGATCGCCTTATATCTGCAAACCTTGCACTGTTTTCTGTCCCTAGAAATAGACCACTAAATGTCTGAGGGTGACCATGGGACTAGTGTGGTCACCCATGTGAAGTGAAATCAGAGGTCAAAAGTCATCATGGAGCAAATTAAATGATGTCTAATGCCCTCCAGTGGCAGTTTTCCAATGGCATTCCATGGATGTGCTTCGAGGGATCAGTGGAGGAAATACAGCAATTTTAGATTTGAGGTCCAGCTGCTCTGGACATTTTTGCAAACATCTGCCTCTGAAGAATGACAGCAATGGGCAAAGGCAGGTTGCAATCCCAAACCAATGACTAGTGGAGGAAGATATTCAGGAGCGAACTTCCCCTATCATCAACCCTTATTTTTTTTCTGAACATGCTTTGCATTCTGTGAATGAGGAGGAAAAGAAAACTTTTCGGAGAAGAAATGCTCAGAGCTGGAGGGGAGTGGGGAAAAGGGACGCTTGGAATCTTTTGTTCTCTTCAACAGAAATAGCTGTCTGTCCCCAGCAGCTCCAGATGCCTGTCGCCATCTGTCCACACACCCTGTTGGCATTTCCACTTCACTTTATTGCTGCCAGCAGAGAGGCAGGTTAGTCCCCACAGTCTTCTCACAAAAAGATTGGCAGAATTTCAACTTAACAAGGCAGAGGCTTATTGAGTTGTGTTTCTTTGATAAGCTTCAGCTAGGAGGTCTCCAAGGCTACTTAGCATCTAGCACCTGAAGAATGGTTTCAGCTTGCCTTCACCTTGCCTTCTGGTGGGCTATTCGTGCTGGCTTACCTTGTGTAGGTTACTACGGACCTTTTATTTTCTCCACGCATTGCTGAAACTATCAGGAAAGCTGTTTCTTGTCAATAGAGGTCTATATGAAATAAATCAGTTCAAGGACTTAACGACAAACCATCCCTTGCTACTTGAGGTATCCTCCTCACTCCATATTTCCCCGCTCTATTCCTAGACCTCAGATCTGGTCCTGGTTTCCTGCCCAGTGATCTTCTCCTTCTAGGGCTGTTGCAGGTCCCTTTTTCTAGATCTTTCATCCTGAGACTGGGGCCTGGTTGCTAGCCCCACAGCTGCCTCCTGCCTACTATTACACTCTCCTGTGAAATATGCCCACCCAGATTTCTTAGCATGCTGTTCTGCCCACATTGTCAGACATCCTTTTATTCATCTTAGACTCCTTTTCCCATTGCTGATTAATTTCCTGGACTTGAAAAGATTATGATCAATTGTGGACGCCCCTCTGACATGAGCATCGTCGGCAGGGGCGCCTCTCCTGGCCTCTGTTCCACTCCTTTGCTAGGTAGGGCCTTCCTCTTTTTCACTTGCTGCCACTTCTGCAACGGTCTGACCACTTCCCTGCTGGGACCCAGTGGCAAGCTCAGATATCTCTCTGAACAAAGGTAGGTCTACGTTTTTAAAAAATCAATAGTCATAGTTACGGCACCTTAAAAAAAAAGAAACGTGAATCCTAACGAATTATCCTTATGGAGATGTCTTCATTTCATAAAAACCCTTTCTAAATTTACCTTTATGATTTTGTCTATAAAATTAGAAGAATGTAAAAGAATTTTTAGTTCCTGAGACCAACGTAGGCTTCAGATTCTCCATAAGAGCTCTGAGGAGTCTTTGATGCCAAGTGGAGACCAAAATAACCAGGTAAACGAGGTGGCAGAGGAAGTGGAGCTGGCTGGGATTTAGAGCTCATGGGATCTAAGAAACATGCAAATGCTAGGTTTGAAATACCTAGGGGTGTTTGCGATGTGCTTGCAGATTTGTTTGCGATCATCTTGTAGGTTTGGGTCTGCAAGGCTAGATTCCAGTTGGTTTGTTTCCTCCTGGAATCCTGCTCACGGTTTAAGCCAGCTGCCACATTGGAAGCAGGTGAGCAGTAGCACCTTAGATTTTTCAATGCCTAGATTCTCCCATAAGTAAGACTCACTGAGTCCAAGAGTATAGCATGGCTTTAATAAATTACACTCACAAAAGATCAAGTTCTTCTCATTTATTTATTTATTATTTATTTATTTATGTATTTATTTTTGAGGCAGGGTCTGACTCTCATTCTCTCGTTTCCCAGGCTGGAGTGCAGTGTTGCGATCTGGGCTCACCGCAGCCTCAACTTCCCGAGCTCAAGAGATTGGCCCACTTCAGTCTCCTGAGTAGCTGTGACTACAGGCACGCGCCACCCCTCCCGGCTAATTTTTTGTATTTTTAGTAGAGATGGGGTTTCGCCAGGCTGGTCTCAAACTCCTAGGTTTAAGAGATCCACCCACCTCCACCTCCCAAAGTGTGGCATGAGCCACCACGCTGGGCCAATGATATTCTTGATATAGAAACTCAATGAGGTAAACAACATTCTTTAAAAATCTTAAACATGATTTTTTTTTTTTTTTTTTTTTTAAGGCAAAGTCTCGCTCTGGAATGCAGTGCGTGATCTTGGCTCACTGCAACCTCTGCCTCCTGGGTTCAAGTGATCCTCCCACCACAGCCTCTTGAATAGCTGAGATTACAGGCACATGCCACCACACCCAACTAATTTTTGTATTTTTAGTAGACATGGGGTTTCACCATGTTGGCTAGGCTGGTCTTGAACTGCTGACCTCAAGTGATCCCTCTGCCTTGGCCTCAAGAAGTTCTGGGATTATAGATGTGAGCCACTGTGCCCAGCCAATGAAGTTCTTAATATAGAAACTCAATGTAGTAAACACTCTTTTAAAACCTTCAACATGAATTTTTAAAATTTTTATTATTTCATTTTATTTTATTTTTTTAGCCAAGGTCTCACTCTGTTGCCCAGGCTGGAATGCAGTGATCTTGGCTCACTGCAGTCTCTGCCTCCTGGGTTCAAGTGATCCTCCCACCACAGCCTCTTGAATAACTGGGATTACAGGCACATGCCACCACACCTGGCTAATTTTTGTATTTTGTATTTTGTGTGTGTGTGTGTGTGTGTGTATACAAATATATATATATATATATATTTGTTTTTTGAGATGGGAGCCTCACTCGCTCACCGAGGCTGGAGCACACTGACGGGATCTCGGCTCACTGCAACCTCCGCCTCCCAGGTTCAAGTGATTCTCCTGCCTCAGCCACCCAAGTAGCTGGGATTACAGGCGCCTGCTACCGCACCTGGCTAATTTTTGTATCTTTAGTAGACATGGGGTTTCACCATGTCAGCTAGGCTGGTCTCAAACTCCCGACCTCAAGTGATCCGCCTGCCTCGGCCTCCCAAAGTGCTGGGAATAGAGGCCTGTGCCACCATGCCCAGCTTAAACTTGAATATTAAAGAGCAATGTGTTGACTTCCTATTGGCAATGGCTTATAATATTTTGCTTAAATTTCTAAATAGCTCTACCCTGTCCTAATTAGTTTAGGGTCTGTAAATTAGTTTATACTGATTTAATTACTTAAAACATGATTTAATTAAATAAAACATCTGGATAAAATATAATAATAAATACAATTCAGCGACCTTGTCACCAATCTGCAGCTGTTTTCAGTCTCTGGTTCCAATAATGTATTTGATTTGAAAACACCTTTCTCACTCATCTCAAATCCCTCTTGGCTTTGATTTTCAGTCCTGCATGGTTCTCCACCAGCCTCTCCTCTGTATAAACTCTGGGACATTATAACAGAAAGCCTGTCCTCCACCAGTGTAGCTGGAGATATATATATATGTATATGGCCTCCCTGTCTCTCTTTTGCCCTCTTTGTTTCTGTCCTGTCTTAGTTCGCTTGGGCTTCTATAAAAAAAACACCATAGGCTGGGAAGATTAAACAACAAACATTTATTTCTCACACTTGCAGAGGTGGATGTCCCAGATCAGAGGCCAGCACAGTCAGGTTCTGGTGAGGGCTCTCTTCCCGGCTTGCAGACGACCAGGAGAAAAGAGAGCAGGGGAGCTCTCTGGCCACTTCTTACAAAGGCACAATCCTATACATGAGAGCTCCATCCTCATGCCCTAATTATTCGCCAGAGCCCCTCCTCTTACTACCATCACATTAAGATTAGAGTTTGAACATATGAATTTTGGGGGAGACATAGACATTCAGTGCTTTATGCCTCTCAATGGCCCTGAACAAAGAGGGAGAAACAGCACATACAGGCAGCAACATGCGCACCACAGTTGTCTTCTTGCCAATCAGAAGATTTTATATTTTGGCCATGTTTTTTAACGATTTGCTATTTGATACTAGAGCTCATGTTCAGATATCTGATATTCTGGTATACCCCTCTGAGTGTGTACACACACACACACACAGACACACCTCATCCCACCTAGGACAAACCAATTCACAGACTTGACTGAACCAGCAATATTCAGTTTTGAAAATTTAAACCATGAAGAGATACAAGCAGTGAGTTGACAGATGCAGCATTTTAAAGGGAACCTCCTAATGACTATAAGTACCATCCATTTACAACTTGCTCATCACATTGAGCACCTGTATGCCTTTTTCTTCCTGTCACCCTGTGAGAGACGCACTGTTTTTATCCCTGTGTTTTAAATGAGGAGACTGAAGCTCATGCAGTTGTGTCTCTTGCCGAGATAACCCAGCTGGCCAGTGATGGAGATGGAGATGGGATCCTAAGCTTCCTCACTGCGTGGCTCTAGGTGCCGAGGTCATCCAGGCTCCCCTTTGGGAAGCCACATGTGCAGGTTTTCCGGAATCCCATAAGATCTAAATCCCAGCCAGCCCCACTTCCTCTGCCACCTCGTTTACCTGGTTATTTTGGTCTCCACTTGGCATCAAAGACTCCTCAGAGCTCTTACGGAGAATCTGAAGCCTACGTTGGTCTCAGGAATTAAAAATTCTTTTATATTCTTCTAATTTTATAAACAAAAACATAAAGGAAAATTTAGAAACGGTTTTTATGAAATGAAGACATCTCCATAAGGATAATTCTCAAGAAGTTAGGCAGAGGACCATGTGCAAGAGCTCTAATGTACAACATGGTGTCTATACTTAATAACAATGCAGGGGATGCTTGACACTTGCTGAGAGAGTAGGGTTTAAAAGTTCTCACCGCAAACAAATGGTAAGTATGTGAGGGAATATATATGTTAATTAGCGTAATCTAACCATTTTACAAGGGGTATGTATTTGAAAAGCTCATGTTGTACTTAATAAATACGTACAATTTTTATTTGTCAATAAAAATGTAAAGAAAGAAAAAAAAAGAAAATTCCCAAGATGAGTGAGAAGGTGAGTAACTGTTGCTCATGCAATCGAATTCAAAAAAGTTGGTGGAAAAAGGCTATGAATGACAGTTGAGTGTTACGGTATGTGCATTCTATGCATAGTGAGACTATGGTGCAGTTTTTATGTTGCTAGATGACTCACCACTTTTAGGTTTATGTCTTCCTCTTTTCATTTGTGTTACTTCCCACGTATGCCCTCTAATTTTCTTTTAACACATAATGATATTTTGTAACGTTTTAACTTATGGTAGTAATAATTTTGCAATTCTTTGACAGACCCTGAGAAATACTGAACAAATTGTGCCTCAGATTTCTGTGAATTCTACAAATAGTGGAGAGTCAAGTTTGTAATACCCTTAAAATAGTGAATTGAGAAACTGTACGTTGACTTAAAAAAACAGGCTAAAAAAACTTTTTTACTAGCCTTTTTTTTTTTTTTTTTTTGAGACGGAGTCTTGCTCTGTCGCTCGGCTGGAGTGCAGTGGCACGATCCAGCAGGGAGAGGGGACCTGTATTTTGAAATACCGAGCACTCCATTCTTCTTAACGAGGTTTGCCTTAAGGAGAAACTGGTCAACCAGAGCCTAACTTGCTAGGGTTTAATTGCAGCCTAAGTGACCTGGGAGAAAGGAAATATCCAGCTCCAGCTCACCCTAGCCATCCTTTCCCACCTAAAAGGGGAGGAAAAAACTAAGAAGCACTTGTGAAAGGCACAGTCCAGAGACACAGGCTCACTAGAAGACTGAGGCCTGGAAGGGCATGGTGGCTCACGCCTGTAATCCCAGCACTTTGGGACACCGAGGTGGGTAGATCACAAGGTCAGGAGATCAAGACCATCCTGGCCAACATGGTGAAACCCGGTCTCTACGAAAAATACAAAAATTAGCTGGATGTGGTGGTGGACGCCTGTAGTCCCAGCTACTCAGGAGGCTGAGGCAGGGGAATTGCTTGAACCCGGGAGGCGGAGGTTGCAGTGAGCCAAGATTGCGCCACTGTACTCCAGTCTGGAGACAGAGCGAGATTCTGTCTGAAAAAAAAAAAAAAAGACTGAGGCCTAATCACAGGTCTATAGGGTACTTCTCCTCCCCCTACACCTTACCTCCACATCACTAAAGGCCTATTTACAGCAGGTCCTTTTACCCAGCACATCGTGTATGGCTTTTAGCAAAAAGTTACAAGGCATACTAAAAGATAAAAAACACAGTGTGAAGAGACAGCGAACTTCAGAAGCAGAAGTGGTAGGGATATTGGAATTATCAGACAAGGACTTTTTTAAAACTATGATTAATATCCCAGCATGGTGGCTTACGCCTGTTATCCCAGCACTTTGGGAGGCTGAGGCGGGCAGATCACGAGGTCAGGAGTTTGAGACCAGCCTGGCCAACATGATGAAACCCCGCCTCCACTAAAAAAATACAAAAATTAGCCAGGCATGATGGCAGGTGCCTGTAATCCTGGCTACTTGGGAGGCTGAGGCAGGAGAATCACTTGAACCTGGAAGGTGGAGGTTGAAGTGACTGATTAATATGCTGTGGACGCTAATGGATGAAGCAGACAGCATGCAAGAACAGACAAGCAGCATGAGCAGAGAGAAGGAAATTTTTTTCTTTTTTGAGACTGAGTCTCGCTCTGTTGCCCAGGCTGGAGTGCAGTGGTGCGATCTCAGCTCACTGCAACCTCTGCCTCCCAGGTTCAAGTGATTTTGCTGCCTCAGCCTCTTAAGTAACCAGGATTACAGGTGCCTGCCACCACATCTGGCTAACTTCTTTTGTATTTTTAATCAAGACGGGGTTTTGCCATGTTGGCCAGGCTGATTTTGAACTCCTGACCTCAGATGATCTCCCCACCTTGGCCTCCCAAGAGATGGAAATCTTATGGAAGAACCAAAACGAGACGCTAGAGATCCAGAGCACTGCAACAAAAGTGAAGAAGGCCTCTGAGGGACTTCTTAGTAGACACAGCTAAGGAAAGAATCTCTGAGCTTTGGGATATGTCAGTAGAATCCTCCCAAACTGAAAAGCAAAGAGAACAAAGACTGGAAAATAAACCAGAACAGAATAATCGAGGATTGTGGAACAACTACAAAAGGTGCAAATACGCTTAACAGGAATACAAGAGGACAAGGGAGATAGAAAGGAGCAGAAGTATTTGAAACAATGACTGAGAATTTCCCCCAAATTAATGTGAGACACTAATCCACAGGTCCAGGAAACTCAAAGAACACCAAGCAGGATAAATGCCAAAACAAACAAAGAAAAAAACCAACACATAGGCACATCATTTTCAAACTACAGAAAATCGCAGATTTTAAAAATTTCCCAAAGAATCAAGAGGAAAAAAATACCTTACCTATAGAGGAGCAAATATTTTATCTGACGTCTCCTCAGAAGCCATGCAAATAAGAAAAAAGTGGAGTGAAATATTAAAAGTATGCGAGAAAAAAACACCAACCTAGAAGTCTGTACTGAGCAAAATTATCCTTCAAAAGTGCGGGAGTAATAAAGGCATCTCATACAAATGAAAATTGAGGACATTTGTTGCCAGTAAACATCCCTTACCAGAAATGTTTAGAGAAGTTCTTTAGAGAAAGAAAATAACGTAAGTCAAAACTAGGATCTACATAAAGAAGGAAGAGCATCAAAGAAGAAATAAATGAAGATAAATTTTCTTTTATCTTCATATTTTTCTTATTATTAATTGATCTAACAGATAAGCTTGTTCAAAGCACTAACAATGTATTTGGTTGTGTATGCTTTTGTGTATATCATATTTATATGCTTGTGTTGCTTACATGTAAGTGAAATGAATGACAGGAATGATACAAGGGGTGAGAAGGAGGAACTAATATTATTTTACTTTTACAGCCTGGTCAACATGGCGAAATCCCATCTCTACTAAAAATCCAAAAATTAGCCAAGTGTGGTAGCGTGTGCCTGTCGTCCCAGCTACTCAGGAGGCTGAGGCAGGAGAATGGCTTGAACCTGGGAGGCGGAGGTTGCAGTGAACCGAGATCGTGCCACTGCACTCCAGCCTGGCGACAGAGGGAGACCCCGTCTCAAAAAAAAAAGATTATTTTTATAAGATATTCTCATTACACAGGAAGTAGTGTAGTATTATTTGCAAGTCAGCTTAAATTTAGTCACAAATGTATATTGCAAAATCTAAGACGACCACTAAAAAAAAAAAGAAAGAAAATTAAAAAACAAAGAAATATAACTGGTGTGCTAAGAAAGAAGAGAAAATTGAACCATAGAAAATGCTCAACCGAAACCACAACAGGCAGAAAAGAGTGGAAGACAAAAATAGAATACAAGAACAAAGGAACAAATAGAAAACAGTAACAAATATGGTAGATATTAATCCAACTATATGAACAGTCACTTTGAGCATCAGTGATCTAAATGCACCAATTAAAAGGCAGCATAAATCAAAAAACAAGAAACCCACTTTAAATATAAAAACAGATATAAATTAAAAGTAAGTGGATGAAGAAACATACGCCATATTAACACTAATCAATAGAATGCAGGAGTAGTTATGTTAATTTCAGACTTCAAAGCAAGGAAAACTCTCAGGGATCAAGATAGCCATTACACAATAATAAAGGGATTGATTCTCCAAAAAGACATAGTAATCCTTAACATGTATGCACCTAAAAAGACACCATCAAATTATATGAGGCAGGCCCGGGGCAGTGGCTCACGCCTATAATGTCAGCACTTTGGAGGCAGGTGGATCACTTGAGGTCAGGAGTTCAAGACCAGCCTAGCCAACATGGTGACACCCTGTCTCTACTAAAAATACAAAAATTAGCCAGGTATGGTGGTGTGCCTGTAATCCCAGCTACTTGGGAGGCTGATACAGAAGAATCGCTTGGACCTGGGAGGCAGAGGTTGCAGTGAGCTGAGATGGCACCATTGCACTCCAGTCTGGGCAAAAGAGCCAGACTCTGTCTCAAAAAAAAAATAAATAAATAAATAAATAAATAATAAAAAAATTACATGGGGCAAAAACTGATAGATCTACAAGAAGAACTAGATAAATCCACTATTATGGTTGGAGACTTCAACATCCCTCTTCCAGAAATGGACGGACTCAGCAGGCAAAAAGTCAGTAAGGATGTGGCTGAACTCAACAAGACAACCAGTTGCCTGGATATAATGGATATCTATAAATGCTATGCTCCAGCAACAGCAGAAGATGCATGCTTCTCAAGCTCATGTGGAACGTTCACCAAGATGCCACATCCTGGGACATAAAATGCACCTTCACAAATTTAGAAGAGCAGAAATTACACAATGTCTGCTCTCAGACCACAGTAGAATTAAACTAGAAATCACTAGTGGAAAGATAACCAGAAAATACAAAAATACAAGGAGATTAAACCACACACTTCTAAATAACACATGGGTCAAAGATGAAATCTCAAGAGAAATTTTAAAATGTTTTGACTTAAATGAAAATGAAAACATGACTTACCAAAATTTGTGGGAACAGGCAAAAACAGTACTTAGAAATGTATAGCACTGAATGTATATATTAGAAAAGAAAAAATACCTAAAATTTAAAAATCTAAGCTTCCAACTTAGGAAACTTTAAAAAAAAAAAAAAAGCAAATTAAATCCAAATTAAGTGGAAAATAAATGAGTAGAGCCGAAGTCGATGAAATAAAAAACAGGAAATCAATAGACAAAATCAATGAAACCAAAACGTGGTTTTTTGAAAAGTTCAATATGATTGATAAGTTTTCAGCTAAACTAACTATAAAAAAAGAGAGAGGACACAAATCACTAATATCAGAAATGAAAGCGGGGACATTGCTACAGATTCCATGGACATTTAAGGGATAATAAAGGAATACTATGAATAATTCTATGCCCACTAATTTGATAATTTAGATAAAATGAACTAGTTCCTGAAAGACACAGTCTGCCAAAAGCCACACAAGAAGAAATGGATGATCTGAATAGGCCTACATCTATTAAATAATTGAGTCAATAATTGGTTACCTTCCAAAACAGAAAGCACCAGGCTCGGGTAGGTTCACTGGCGATTTCTACCAAACATTTAAGGAAAAAATTATACCAGTTCTCTACATCTCTTATATAATGATACGGTTTGGACATTCAGTTGTTTTCCTCAGGTCTGCAAACTCCTTTATTTCATTCTGTTGTTTCATAATATTAGTCAGGATGAATTAGGTTATGCTACAGTAACAAATCTAACCACAACTTTTCAGTGTCTTATCACAATGAGTTTGTTGTTGTTGTTGTTGTTTGTTTGTTTTCATGCACAACTGGGTGAGGGCTGACAGCTCTCCAGAGCAGCTCGTTTCCAAGAGATAACACAGAGTCCAGGGTACTTGCATCATAAAGCTATGCCACATGGAACCTCAACGCTATACCACATGGAGCTGATGGTTTCTAAGTTGCCCAGGTAGGAGAAATAACAGCACAAAGAATTTACACACACTTGCTGGCCTGGCGTTGTCTTGAATTGGCCAGGAATGTTCACCTAGCAATTAGATTTATTGCTAGAATATACACTTTTGGGTCAGATGGTAGGGTTCAAGGGAATGCAAAATGCCTGTGTGCCCAGGAAGAAGAAAACGACACAAGATTTGGTGAAGCCATAGCATCATCTCTGTCGCATTTACCGTATCATATCATTCTTGAGCTCTTATTTTATTAAATATAATGGTCTTTAAAAAATTACTTTCTAGTGTAAAGAGATTGGGAAGAATTTTCTTCTTTTATTTGAGAAAAGTTTTCTTGTAAGTTCTTTGCCAGTCTTGCGCTTATTTGCCTGTTTGCTTTTCTTTTCTCTTTTTTCTTTCTTCTTTCTCCTTCCTTCCTTCTTTTCTTTCTTTCTCTTTCTCTCTCTCTTTCCTTCCTTCCTTCTTTCCTTCCTTCTTTCCTTCCTTCCTTTCTTTCTCTCTTTCTCTCTCTCTTTCCTTTCTTCCTTCCTTTCTCTCTCTCTTTCTCTCTCTCCTTCCTTCCTTCCTTCCTTCTCTTTCTTCCTTCCCCCTTCTTGCAGCATCTTTGCCTAGTTATAAGGCTGTTTCTTTTCATCTTGAACAAACAATTCTGTCCAGACCTTCTATTTTCTCTAATACAATGTGATGACTTTTTTGGAATTCCTTTTCCACTATATTTAAAAACAAATTTTCCCCTCCGAGTTATAGTTTGTGGATTGAATATTTCATATTTTCTATATATTTTAATATGAAAAGGGATAGTTGGAAAGGAAGAGTTTATCTGTGGTTCTAAGTGGTATTTTTTAGAATATGTGAACCTTTTCTCTCTTCTGAGATTTTGTTAAAATGCTCATACCAGGACTCCCAATGCCCATGTGAGGACTGTCTCAGATTTGGGGGCTTTTTTCTTGTGATATGTTCACTTGTATTGCTACTATTCATCAGACAGAAGAGGAAAAAGATTAAGACACCCACACAACTTGTTCCTCTCCAGTGGGTATTAGTGAGAGGCGTTAATGAGAATTCTTAGGATTTTTCTACTCACCAGCATGGTTTTGGAGCATAGGGGTAGGATTAGAAGCTTAGTCTTTCTGTGCTTTCCAACTCTGCTCCAGAAGTTCCTTGGCTACTAATATTTGAGGTGTGTTTCATTAAGGTACAATTCCATCATTGCCTATGTGCTATTAATGAATTTTGGGGTGGTTTTGTGATTTTCTTTTAATGTGTTAAGGGAGGAAAATTCTTTGATATAAATCCCATCTGTCATTTTCATTTAGACATCTATTCAGTCCAATTTTGTACTTTTTTATAAATCATTGTCAATGTAATCTAAATTTTCAAAATTATTGCATACTTTAGTCCAGAGGGTTTTTTAATGATTTTTACAAACTCTGGACTGTATCAGTAGATTTGGCCCCTTTGTTAATTTTTGTCTCCTCTGCATTTTTTCTTTTCTTTATCACTCCTACTAAAGGACTGTCTAGCTTTTGTTTCAAAATCACACTAACAATGGAAATCCTTAAAAAGTTTAAGACATGTTTTCTACGCTTAGTAAACCTTTAACAAAAGTGTAAACATTATAAAATTAAGATTTAAGTAGTATGTTATTGATTACAAGATAAACTTCTAATTTTAACAATTAAGAAAGTAAATAGGCGGGAGTGGTGTTCACTAGGGCCGCATGACAAAGTACTATGGATTGAGCGGCTTCACAGAAATCTATTCACTCATGGTTCTAAAGGCTAAAAACCCAAGATGTGGGTGTTGGCAGGCATGTTTTTCTCTTCTCCTCAGCTTTTAGATGGCCATCTCCTCCCTGTGTCTTCACATCGTCTTTCCTCTGTACCTGTGTTCAAATTTCCTCTTCTTATAAAGACAAGTTAGATTAGATTAGGGCCAGTCTTAATCACTTCATTATCACCTCTTTAAAGATCGTATGCTATGGTTTGAAGATGTCCCCTCCCAAATTCAGGTGTTGCCAATGTGACAGTATTGGGGGTGGGGCCTTTAAGAGGTGATTAGATCATGAGGGCACCTCCTTTCATGAATGGGATTAAAGCCCCTATAAAAAAGGCTTCAGCCGGGCGCAGTGGCTCACACTTGTAATCCCAGCACTTTGGGAGGCCGAGACAGGCAGATCACCTGAGGTTAGAAGTTTGAGACCAGTGTGGCCAACATGGTGAAACCCTGTCTCTACTAAAAGTACAAAAATCAGCTAAGCGTGGTGCTGGGCACTTGTAATCCCAGCTGCTAGGGAGGCTGAGGCAGAAGAATCGCTTGAACCCCGGAGATGGAGGTTGTAATAAGCTGAGATCGCACCACTGCACTCCAGCCTGGGCGACAGAGAAAGACTCTGTCTCAATAAATAAATAAATAAATAAATAAATAAATAAGGCTTAATGTATTTTGTCCACCCTCTGTCATGTGAGGACATGGAGTTCCTCCCCTCTGGAGGATGTAGCCCTCACTTGACACCAAATGCTAGCACCTGGATCTTGCACTTCTAGCCTCTTGAACTGTGAGAAATAAATTTCTGTTCTTTATAAATTACCCAGCCTGTGGTGTTCTGTTATAGCAGCACAAGCAGACTAAGACCTCTTATTTCCAAATACAGTCACAGTCCGGGCACAGTGGCTCATGCCTGTAATCCCAGCACTTTGGGAGGCCAAGGCAGGCAGATCATCTGAGGTGAGGAGTTCGAGACCAGCCTGACTAACATGGTGAAACCCCTGTCTCTACTAAACTACAAAAATTAGCCAGGCATGGTGGCAGGTGCTTGTAATCTCACTACTTGGGAGGCTGAGACAGGAGAATCGCTTGAACCTGGGAGGCGGAGGTTGCAGTGAGCCGAGATCGCGCCGTGGCACTCCAATCTGGGTGACAGAGTGAGACGCCCTCTCAAAAACAAACAAACAAACAAACAAAACAAATACAGTCACATTTGGAGGTACTGGGGATCAGGGCTTCAACATACGAATTTTGAGGGGACACAATTAAGCTCACAACAAGTAACCAGGAGAGACTTTTTAATGTTATAATACAGGCTGAGACACTAAAAAAATAGTGACTCAAAAAAAAAAATAGGTTATTTTCTCTCATGAAGCAACCTGCAAGTAGGTAGTATGGGGCTTCTTGTATGTCCTCCAGTGCCCCAAGTCCCTCTGAATTGTTGCTGCTCCATTTCCCAAAGAATTGCTCTCATCCTGTGTCTAGAACTTCTAGTCACTCAGTGACCATCTGTGGAATCAATGAATGAATAACATGCTGTGTTGTGGAGCAATGAAGGGACTACATGAAAGGAAGTGAGACTCCTGACAGGATTACATGAATAGAAAATACGATTAAATGTCGATGTCTGACCAGATTTGAGGAAGCCTTGGAAGCCAGAGGGTTTTGGAAGCAAAAGGGATGAAGCAAACCCAACTCATTCATTTTCTACCAATGAGAAAACCGAGGCCCAAGAAAGTAAACTGATTTGCCCACATAGCTAATAAGTAATCCATTCTTCTGATTCCAAGCGAAGGTCACTGCTCTCCCCACTGTCATAGGCACAACATGGATACTCTGCAGTTTTTACCATGGAGAGTGACATGATGTGTGCTTTGTGGTAGGAAGGCCAGTTTTGATGGCTCTTCAGTGTCATTCATCAATGACTGTTGAGATACTGTGACTGACACTGATTTTGTGCACACAAAAGATAATTGTTTTCCTCTTGGCTGCTAACAGCCCCCCACCCCCATATTGTTCGGGTTGGTGGGAGGGGAAAGGAGATCCTTTGTTCTAGGAGACGGAGTGCCCTGCCCAGTGTGTGTGTGTGTGTGCGTGTGTCGGGGGATAATCCTGATTAGGCCAGTCATGCTCATTCCACTTCCCTTTGCCAATGATTGGTCTAACATTGACATGGACCAGTTGATATGTGACCTAGTTCTGGCCAATGAGATATAAAGGGTGTTCTTCTGGGTAGCTCCTTGACAGAATTTTCTCTGACTTAATAAATAGATAGGACTCAGCAAGGAGAGGACTTCTTTGCCCCACCTCCTGACTTGACTGTAGTTGTACAAGCCACCTTGTGACCACAAAGTAACATCAGAATTGGCAGGGCAGAAAGACAGGAAGGGCATGCTTGGCCATTTCAGCACACTGTGAAATTGCCTCATTCTACCTGAAACTGCCTTCTGCAGACCCCTTACTATGTGAGATTATTAAATTTTGTCTTTATTGCTTAAGTTGCGGTTAGTCAGGTGTACTGTTTCTTGCAACCAAAAGCATTCCTAACTGGTATATTCACCATTACATTTGCTTTTTAAACAAGCAGTTGAATGACAAAAGATCTCCTTGCAGTTCCCTACAGTTTTCTTTTTCATATTTATTTATTTAGAGACAGGGTCTTGCTCTGTTGCCCAGGCTGGAGTGCAGTGGCACAGTCATAGCTCACTGCAGCCTCAACCTCCTCGGCTCAAGTCATCCTCCTGACTCAGCCTCCCGAGTAGCTAGGACTACAGGTGGGTGCCACCATCCCTGGCTAATTTTTAAAATTTCTTTGTAGAGACAGGGTCTCAGTATGTTGCCCAGGCTGTTCCCTACAGTTTCTATACAAAGAAGTACAAGATAAAAATTCAGAACTGTACATTCCAGAGGAGAGAAGGGTCTGGTTGGCCAGAGGGCTCAGGAAAGACTTCCTGGGCACAGGGCACTTGGGCCCACACTCACACACGGTAGGTGAGAGTTGAACAGTCCGACAGAAATTGTCAGGGTGTTCTGGGCGCAAGTGCAGGTCCCAGCATGAGCAGACGATGACAGCTCCTTTGGATACCCTAGTGGACCTGGATTCCAGGCTGGATTCCAGACCTGAATTCCAGTTTCAACTCTTGCTTGAGTGTTCTAACGCTCGTGGGTGCTCCAGGAAGTCTGCGCTTTCAGTCTTACAACACTCCCTGAGGAGCGTCAAGCAGGCATGTGTTGAGGCAGGAAGCTCCGAGGCTGAACAGCACAATAATAGGCCCCTCTCTTACCCCACCTCCAGGCTGCACTGCCTGCCCTTGGCTCTGAGCTGGGTGAATTTCCTGACTTCTTAATATACCTTCCTCCTGGGGCTGAGGTCCTTATCTCCTTCCTTTGTGGCCCAAGTCTTAATTTTAGTGTCAGGGGATCAGACCAACAGCCTGAAAGTTTCCTTCCAGGACCTAGAGGAGTCTTTTAAGCTAAAGGTACTCCTGATGGCCTGTTGCAAACTTCCCAATTTTTAGATGTGGTCAGGCTCTTCAAATCATGTCACACTATTAAGGATTAAAAAAATACCATAGGTAACAAAAAATACACGTTTAAGTGACTCTTGGCTGAATGTGGTGATGTCTGTAATCTCAGCACTTTGGGACGCTGAAGCAGGAGGATCGCCTGAGGCCAGGAGCTTGAGACCAGCCTGGGCAACATAGTGAGACCCCATCTCTATGAAAAATAATAAATTAGCTGGGTGTGGTGGCACACACCTGTAGTTTCAGCAACTCGGGAGGCTGAGGTGGGAGGATTGCTTGAGCCCTGAAGTGCAAGGATGCAGTGAGCTATGATTGTACCACTGAACTCCAGCCTATGTGACAGGGCAAGACCCTGTCTCTAAAAAATCAATAAATAGTGACTCTTCACTTGCAAGACCGGGCACTGAGACTGTAGAAGAAAAGCAATCACTTTAATATTTGGGGGCTTCTTTTTTTATTTATAAGGAACAGGTTTTGGGGGCTTTTCTAAACTGGAACTGTATTTTCACTGGTTGTTAATTATAACTGCTGTTCTTTCTAGATACTGAAATCACAGGATTCCTACCTTTTCCTTTTCCACTATCATTTTTTTAAAAAATAGGATAGCATTTTAAGTGCAAAGTACAAAATAAGCCAAGACAAAAGTGAGCCGTGGCTTGTCCAGCCAGGCAGTGGGGATTGGTAGCCAGAAAAGGCCTAGACAGACCAGCAGCCTGTCAGCTTCCACCTCCTCCAGCTTTTTTACTGAAGCCCATACCTGTGGATTCTTCCTGGCTCTGGAGCTCAAGCAGATCATGCAGTTTGATGGAAAAGGGAAGGGTGGTGCTCAAGACAGAAGCAGGAGGAGAACCTCAAGTGGACTCTGGACAGGATGCGCCATCTCCGCTGTTGTGTTGCCTGAGCCTTTAGCTGGGTCCTGATGAAGGTTCCAGCTATCCCGGGGATGCTGATGGAAGCTCAGGGAAGCAGTTGTCCACATGTGGGAAACCCCGTAAGGCACCATGGAGCCCTGAAGACCAGTCTCCAGGGGCAGGAGTGATTGCTGGGCTACCCAAGGCGAGGAGATGTCAGGACAAGAGGGGGACAGAGAGGTCTTCACCAAGATGAGCTCCTCCCTCTGAGACCAACCTTGGCAGATCAAGGTTTTTGTTTTAATTAAGGAGCCAGGGGGGTTCTTACACAGAGCTAAGGATTTTGTGCTAGGATTTGGCAGCAGAGGCTGGTAGAGAGAGGAGATGAGCAACTGGACTGGGGTAGGATGGAGAAGCAAGGGAGCAGGGGAACAAGACAGCAATGAGCTGCCCTGCAGTAATAGCCATGCAATCCAACAGTTACCCAGGGGCAGAGTCCCACAAACAGGCATCTGAGGGCTTCCAGTCCAGAGAATGGGCCTGGCACCCAGAGGCTGGCTTTAACCATCAGGGGACACTTGAAGTCAGACAGGAGGCAGGGTCTCAAACGATGCCTGAGGGGAAGGAAGAAAGGGTTCAGTCTCGAGTAAATGTACATGGTGTGCTGGTGCCCATCCAAGGCCCAATCCCATCAGAGGCCTGGAATTTGAGGGCAGAAGTACAGCTAACCCATGGGGATAAGTTCCGGGGGATTAGTCAGGCAGCATGCAGGAGGCATATGGCAAACATTACTCATGTAATCATACTTAACACTTATCCAGTGCTTAGTTTGGTCCAGACATTATTATAAATGCTTTTCTGGATTCTTCCTTTAATCCTCACAACAACCCTACTATTCTATCATCATCCCTGCTTTGGAGATTAAGAGACTAGAGCCCACAGACATTAGGTGACTTGCCCAAGGTCAGATATCCTGCAAGAGGCAGAGTCAAGATTTGAACCCCCGGCAGGTTGACCTAGGAGCTGTGCACAGACCCACTTTGGCAGTAGAAGTTTTTTGCCCTCTGCTCTATGTTGCTTTCTGGGTGCAAGCGACCCTGGGCACAAAGGTGGCAATCTTGACCTGAATAAGTTCTGAGCTGACCTACAGGCAAATCCTGCCTGCCTTTCACTGACTGATGAGATCATCTCACAGGGATCCAGAGAACAGAGCAATGCATCTTTAGGCTCTCTCCTTCTGTGAAGAGGCCAGAAGGTATGAGGATTGTGCGGGCAGAAGTCTCAGCGACGGCCTGAGAAGGTCAAGGGTTACCCCTACATTCTGATTCAGGTGTGACTGGCCAAGCACATCACCTCGCTGCCTCTTTCCTCAAAGCAAGATCATGTGATTGGACTAGATCTATAAGGTCCACTTGCACACTAAGATTGTATGATTTTGTGTTTATCTTTACCAATCAATCTTCTGAATTTCTTTCCTTGTCCAATCATGAGGACTTCTGCATAAATTCTAGAAAAAAAATGGCTAATGGTCTTGCAATATTATCTTCCTGTTCCCAAAATTGCCTAGAATGCTTGCCAACAAATCATGTTTGTTTTGTTTTGTTTTAAAAACATAGTTTTAAAGTCCTTTTAATAATATCATTAGATGATGTAGCATGGGTTTTTATCCTCTCACCCCAAATTTCGTTTTCTCTACTTAATGATCTCCAGCCATAATTTTCAAACAAATAACATGGAGAAGAAAAGGGATTTTTAAAGGAAATTATTTAATTTTCAATAAATAAAATGAAAAGAAAAGTGATTTATTTTCCTCCTCTCCATCATATAGATAGTAATTTTCTGGATTTTCCTTTTAAAGGGTTTTCTTGTTCTTTTCTTCTGCTGCATTTTTTATCTGGTTTTTATTTCTCCATGCTACTTCTTTCTGCAGCAGACTTTCCACATCAACTGGATTTGTAACAGTAGGATTTGTTTCCTCTGTAATTGCTTTATACCTCTTCATGCCTTTTCATCACACTCACACAGAATTTGCTAGAAACTCACAGGGAGGACATATGTCTTCCTATCAGTGAAACCAAAGCTCTGGTCAACAGGTTACATTCATTATCCCTCCTTTTCTCTGTAGCCTCAGGCTCAGATCCTGAAATTTACTTTGGACCAATAGTTCGCATTTTCAATTTCCGACTAGAAAAGAAAATTAACTTTTGCTCTGAAAAAATTGTAAGCATATACATAAGAGGAAAGAAATGTTCATAAATTATGTATGCTTCAGCATTATCAATACATGGCCTATCATGTTTCATCTTTACTCCTCTTGGATAATTTTTTAAATTGATGCATAGGAAATGTACATATTTTTGTGGTACATGTGAAAATTTAATACATTCATATAATTTGTAAAGATAAAATCGGTGTTATTGGGGTCTTGGATAATTTTGAAGCAAATCTGGGTCATTTTATCACTTTGGGATTACTTCAGCATGTGAAGAAAGGGAATTTTAATTAAATAATAAACTATTATTTGGCTGGGTTTCAAATTTCAGCAAGAAAACCCACACTAATGGTATAGCTGGGGCTTATTTTTATAGATTATTATTTTTTCAACAGAAAAATCTAAAGTCAATGATGATACGCAATTCTTCCCCCCACAGTAGGTTTGGTTGAGCTTGGGGATCTAATTTTCTTACAAATGCTGGGCTTGCCTCCAAGAGGGCAACAGAGCTGTGTTTCTGGAGGCCTGGCTGACTGGGCAGATGGCCCGTGGTCCAGGGCAGAGTGAGGCTGGCTGCTCCGTGACTGCTGCCGCTGCTCATGACAAGTGCGTCCAGGAGGAGCCTGGAAGAGACACAGGAAGGAAAGGGCTGGTCTTCCACTGAAGTCGCCAGCAGATCTGCCCTGAGGGTGTGTCTGGAGTTGGGGAACTTTTGAAGAAGGCTAAAACTGGAGTACTCTGCTAGGCACCCCTCCTTCCTCAGAGGCGGAAATTAAACAGCCTGGTCAGAGCCTAGCCATTACAGAAAACTCAGGCTAGCTATCTCAAATATATGTGATTTTTGTCTTATATAGATATGACATGTATGTTACATGTAAACTTATAACAGATATATGACATGTGAAGTCAGCATATAGCACTACCTGTTGAATTTCTACTTCCTTAAAATGTTTAGACCTGAGCCACACTATCCTGTTGTCTTTTTAAATATTTATTTATTTATTTATTTATTTATTTATTTATTTATTTTAGAGGCAGGGTCTTGCCGTGTTGCCCAGGCTGATCTTGGACTCCTGGACTCAAGCAATCCTCCCATCTAGACCTCTCAGGCAGCTGGGACTACAGGCACACGCCACCACACCCAGTACACCATCCCTTTAAACTCTGCCTTGGCTCCTGCCTGACAATAAAGTCAGTTGCTTTCAATTGCCCACTCACCCCAAAACGGCTAAAACTAAGTCCTCCTGCCTCCTCTCCAGCCATCTCCCGCAACGTCCCCATCAGCCAGTGCCTGACTTCCTTAGAGTCCTCCCGGGAACCCTGAAGTTCTCCTGGTCTTTTCCTTCTCCCTCACCTCAACCCCAAACTCAATTATTTCTACATCCCTTCCCTGAACTGCTAACCAGAGCCACCCTGCACCCTCCCCTTCCCCTCATGGTACCAGCCCTATTCTATTACTTCTTAACAGATTTGCTTTTTCCTTCATGAATTTATTTAACGGTTTATTCATTTCCTTCCAGTCTCATTCCCTTGTAACCCACTATTGGCCAGTCTAACCATCCTAAAGCCACCCTTTCCTATACTGACAGAATGAAACACACGTGAGTATCTAGCAAACGGCCAGGCCTCAACCTTACCTGTGAAAACTCAGCCTCCCTGTTCCCAACGCCTCCACCCTTCACTGGCCTCTCCCACAGTTGATTGGTTTTATTACCTGCTCTGTCTTTCCGGAATGCCTTCTCTTCTCTGCTGATATAAACTGTTACTACCTTCAAAGCCATTTCCCAATGCAGTAACTAATGATTCCTTTCAGAACTCATAACTGTATCTTGCCTTTAATTGCCTTAGAAATGTTTCCTAATATTTCATGGAAGCCTGGCCTTCTCTAATAGAGTGCAAGGTCTTCTAGGGGAATAATTATATCTCCTATGTTATTATTTTCAATCGAATTAGCATGGCATTGCTGAATGAAGGGATACATTTCCTGGATCATGCACCCTGCCATGAGTTGTTTCCTTCCACTGCTCAGCCAGGTCACTGGTGGACTAAGCTGGTAGGGTTTTAAGTAAAGCAGGGATATTGATGAGTGTGCATGTGCGTGTGTACATCTGACTAAAAACATTCCAGTGTCAAATTAAGATTATTTTGGAATTATTTGCAATGCAGAAACTGGAATGTCTAGCAAGAGGATAATAGTTTGCGGCTATTAGCTACAACAGTTATGAAGGCTCTATAGAAACATGGAAAGATAAAAGCCGTCTGTATGGAAAAGGCTCGAATGAAATACACCACAGTGATCACAGTGGCTCTGCTGAGATGATGGAATTATGACTCATCCTCCAGACCTTCCCTTCTTTTAATCTTTCCAAAATGTTATATTTAATGACTGTGAGTATATTAAAAGTAATAAAACAGGAAAAAGAGTAAAGGGAAAAGTCAATGGCTGGCAGTTAAGTGCTGAGATACAACCGACCTTAGGCAAGATGGTAGCGATACTGATTAGAGGTCTTTCCTCGAGATTTCTCTAATTGGCCACTTTTCCTTTAGGCCGTATTTGCTTCTCTGATTTGCCGCTTCCCCTGCCCTGTGCTTCTCCAACTATCCCAGCCTGGGTTTTTTTTTTTTTTCTTTCAACTTTTCTAGTATGCCTTCAATAAAACCTACCTGTCTTATTTCCTCTTGCTAGGACCATCAATTATTCCTAAATAATGACATAGTAAATGTGAATGAGTTCATATGCAGCCTCCTTTGGTGAACATACAGCTAGAGATAATGACACAAAGGAATAACTGGAGTCCTTCCTTGGTTTATTCAACCTCCACAGATCTCTACTTTCATCCATCCATCCATTCATTCATTCACTCACTCACTCAGCTTTGTCCTCGTCAGTGATTTTGACGATGACCCAGAAGGCACGTTTACCATATCTGTGGATCATTTGAAGCAGGAGCTGTAGAAAGTCCACAGGATGGCAGAGACCAGAAAGACTTCGCCGGGCCAGAAAGGCAGACTAAAACAAACAAGAGGCTTAAACAACATGCACAGGGTCTGCAGCCTGAGTCAACCCAAGTGGCGGCTGCACAAGGGCAACCAGATAGCAGCTCTCGTGAGAAAGCCTTGGGGCTTTAACCAGGAGTAAGTTCCGGAAGAGTTCAAGGTATGAAGGCACTGACAGAAAAGGCTCCTTTGATCTTAGGTCCCAGGAAGAGAAGCAAGTTCTCTCTGTAGCAGCCCCTGGGAGGAGAAGGAGGAGCAGGCGAACCAGGAGTCCAGCGCTGGGAGGCAGAGCCTCAAAAAGCAGGCAGAATTCCAAGTAAAGCCAATGACGATCTTAGAAACAGCAGCAGTGCCCACCCATGCGAGGGAGAAGGTAGTCAGGAGCAGACAGGAGCATGAGTAGCAGGAACAGGAGGAGCCAGGGAGCCCAGGCCAGTGGCCCCTGAGGTGCCACCAGTGCAGTGCCACCCTGCTCTCGGTGGCACTGGCCTCATCTCCAGGAGGGGACTGTCCCCTGTGCTTCCTTCTCCACGCTGCTCTTCCCACCTGAACGATTTTCCTTCCTCGCTCCCACTGGTCCTTCCCACAGGCTTTTCTCTCTGCCTGAAAGAAAAACTACCTCTAGGAGGAGGGAAATGATAGTTGTGCTGCATTTTCAATCCTGAGCGTGTCACCTGCAGGGACACTGATATGCTGGAGCCTTGTAAGCTGAGCTAGATGGAATTTCTGGAGCGTGTCAGCTGAAGGGTAACCAAAGGGACGTGGATGTTAAGGCTGGAGACAAGGTGCCCACGGCACAAGAGGTGTTTTTACGTGTTCAATAAATTTTCATGCGGCGATATTAGAGCATTGAAGAGGAAATCCACGAATTGACTCAGTAGATGGGTTGAATGGCTTTTAAACCCAGTACCAGATGTTTACGTTCTTTGAAAATGGGGGCATTTCAGTCACAGTGGAAGCTTCCCATAGCATGACTTTTGAGCCAATGGAGTCATCAGCATCTGATAAGTAAAATCATGCATGTGCCCACCTGGTGAACTCCACAGAACTTGTTAGCAGAGATTTGGGAGTGTGTGCTTTTTAGACCAAGGAGCCTGAACTGTCCGGAGGATATGTACTGTGAAGCTTTTTAAAATATAACACAGAAAGGTTTTATGAGATCATCTGGTTCTTGTATTCAATCATACATATTTGCATTATGCAGAGTATACCCATAGAGTATTTTTTCCTTTTGTATCAAGCAACCTAACCCAAGTGAGAAAGAAATTCCTGACTGATCCTCAGTGACTGTAGCTGATCAGCTCCACGCTTGGTTTTTGGAGGAAGGTGAGAACCCAGGCTCCCTCCTGTCTCTCACACTGGTGCTCCAACACCCTTATTCAGTCTCGAATATTAAAGCTGATGGATTTAGCAACAGTGTGCTTCTGAATAGGGGTGAGAAAGAAACCTCAAGAGAATGTTTGTAGCTGATAACAAGAGAGAAGTGTCTGGTTTTGCTAACCAAACAGGAGATGAAATGTTCTTTTGTATGTGAGCAGGAAGCAAGCAGATTGTCTACTTCAATAGCTTTTTATACCCACCAGCCGTGTTGAATTCGATCTTCTCCATCAGTATTATCTATAAAACCTCTTTCATTAGTGATTTAGTTAGGAGAGTGCTGTAGCCTGTTTTCATTCAAAGGTATTATCTCTTTCGGGGAGAGGACTGGGAGCTATACCTTTATTCCCCGTATCTAAGCTAAAATGAAATCAGGAACAGACCCTTGTAACAATTTGTAGCATTTTTGAATTCTTTGTGAGAAAGCTAATGCAACTAACAAAGAAGTCATAGTCAATAAATTGGTGACTCTAATTAAAAGCAACTTTTCAAAAGAGTAGTTGGGAAATGTGGAAGCCCACCCTTAACTGCAGCATGGTTTTCATGTAAATCTTAGATTTGACTGTGACTCTATTAACCTTAAATAATTGAGCAACATATTAATATCATTGATTAGCATCTTAGATTATAAAGATTGCTTCAGCTGTCCGTCAAATACCTGTTCTGGCTTTACAGACACAATGTAGATTCATTGCTGGCAGCAGGTTTGGAAAATGTGTCTATGAGTGAAAGACATCAAAATGGCATTTGAAAAAATGTATAAGCAAATTAAACCTTTGTACATGGTACTATGGACCACTTTCACCCAGAGTCAAGTGAACGTCTCTCCTGAGAAGCCCTCCTTGGGTTTTCCCTGCCAATAAATATGCCTTTTCTTCTTTGAGCAGATGGAGGACTCAACACCCCTCCAGCACTGGAATGCCGGTCCTGCATTGCAGCATCTTCAAGTGTCCACCTCCTTATCACAGTCCAAGCCCTTTAGAAGGCAAGGATGATGGCTCTCCATCAGTGTTTTCAGCCCTAACCCAAAGCCTGGCCCCTGCTGAATGCTGCAGAAGGACAATGCTGACAGCTTCTCCTTGAAAGAGGGTGTAGGAGTGACAAGCAGCTCTCAGGTGAGACCAACAGGCACTGTGGCTCTGCACCTATGTCCCAGGCTGTGTTCTGGGCTGGGGGACCAGTGAGGAGAAGGATCAGCTGTCAAGTTTCCAGCTGTTCTGTGGAATGATGCTGTGGGTTTTAGAGGACGCACGGGTGCGGGAGGCAGAGAAAGGCGCCAGGGAGAGTGGTGAGGAGAACTGGAAAAATAGAAAGGGCTGGTGAAGCCAGCAGGTAAGCAATGGCTCCGGCAGTCTTCCTTGCCTCTGAACCAGAAGGGATCCAGGGACAGTTAGTGGCTCAAGTCCTGCGCCTCCAGGTGCCCAGACGTGCATTTCCTGTGTGGAGTGGCCGGGGCCTCTCCTTGGTGTGCAGCCCAGAAGTGTGGCAACTTCGGGTTGCCCAACCTTCCCAGGCGGGGAGGTAGTCCAGTCCTTCAGGAAGAGTCGCTGGCTCCGTTCAAGTGCCATCACAGCCCCTTGTACTATGTCCCTCTGACGGGTTCCAATAGGACTATTTTTCGTATCTGCGGTATTTACAGAGACAAGACTGGGCTGCTCCGTGCAGCCCAGGACGATTTCAGCCTTTGAGGTAATGGAAACATAATTGAGGAAAAACGTGGAATTAGTGTCATAGCAAATGATCTAGTGCCTCAAGTTAATTTCACTCGGTTGTGGTCAGAGTCACTCATCTTGAGTAGCAAGCTGCCACCAGAAGGATTTCTTTTTCGAGCATTGAGGAAATAAAGTGCAAGTGCTGTGAGCTTCCAAGTTGCACGAGCAGCCTCACGCCTCAGCTTTTTAAAGGTATCATAATGTTATTCCTTGTTTTGCTTCTAGGAAGCAGAAGATTGAGGAAATGACTTGGGCGGGTGCATCAATGCGGCCGAAAAAGACACGGACGCGCTCCCCTGGGACCTGAGCTGTTTCGCAGTCTTCCCAAAGGTGCCAGGCAAGCGTCAGTTCCCCTCGGGCGCTCCAGGTTCAGTGCCTTGTGCCGAGGGTCTCTGGTGCCTTCCTAGACTTCTCGGGACAGTCTGACGGGGTCAGAAGCGGCGGGACAGCGCGGGAAGAGCAGGCAAAGGGAGACAGCCGGACTGCGCCTCAGTCCTCGGTGCCAAAAACACCGTCGCGGAGGCGCGGCCAGCTTCCCTTGGATCGGACTTTCCGCCCCTAGGGCCGGGCGGCGGAGCTTCAGCCTTGTCCCTTCCCCAGTTTCGGGCGGCCCCCAGAGCTGAGTAAGCCGGGTGGAGGGAGTCTGCAAGGATTTCCTGAGTGCGATGGGCAGGAGGAGGGGCAAGGGCAAGAGGGCGCGGAGCAAAGACCCTGAACCTGCCGGGGCCGCGCTCCCGGGCCCGCGTCGCCAGCACCTCCCCACGCGCGCTGGGCCCCGGGCCACCCGCCCTCGTCGGCCCCCGCCCCTCTCCGTAGCCGCAGGGAAGCGAGCTTGGGAGGAAGAAGAGGGTAGGTGGGGAGGCGGATGAGGGGTGGGGGACCCCTTGACGTCACCAGAAGGAGGTGCCGGGGTAGGAAGTGGGCTGTGGAAAGGTTATAAATCGCCCCCGCCCTCGGCTCCTCTTCATCGAGGTCCGCGGGAGGCTCGGAGCGCGCCAGGCGGACACTCTTCTCCGCTCCTCCCAAGCAGCGGCGGCGGCTCGGAGTGGGCTCCGGGACTCAGGCGCAGCGGCCAGCGGGCGCCTGGCGGCGAGGATTACCCAGGGAAGTGGTTGTCTCCTGGCTGGAGCCGCGAGACGGGCGCTCGGGGCGCGGGTCCGGCGGCGGCGGAGAACGAGAGGAAGGACTTGGGCGGCCAGGTCGTTGGCCGCGGGGAGCGCGGGCACTGGGCGAGCAGGCCGCGTCGCACTCACCATGGTCTTCTGCTGGGACACCGGGGTCCTGCTGTGCGCGCTGCTAGGCTGTCTGCTTCTCACAGGTGAGGCGCGGCCGGGGGCCGGGGCCTGAGGCGGGCTGCGATGGGGCGGCCGGAGGGCAGAGCCTCATAGGCCAGGGCGGGGTGCACGCGGGGAGACAGGGCTGCAGCCCCGAGAAGCTGGCTACGGCGAGAACCTGGGACACTAGTTGCAGCGGGCACGCTTGGGGCCGCTGCGCCGTTTTTCCGAGGGAGCGCCTCGGGGAGTGGCTGGCCTGGACCCGCGAGCATCAGCGCTCAGACGGGGTCCGCGCTGGGGCTGTCTGTCTGCGACAGCGTTGCCGATCCCTTATCCAGCTGTCGGGTTGGGGTCTCACTGCTGAGGCCCCGGGGACTAGGAGCCCCACGCACCTGGACCTGCCTGGCACCCAGAGCCCGCTCCCAGGCGGCCTGGCGCAGATACACGGGGTCGCCCGGAGCCGGGAGCAGAGGCTCCTGAATGCCTGCCAGGCTGCCCGAGGCTGGGCTGAGGCCGGGGCGTTGGTGATATGGGGCACTGGTCGCGACCTCGCGCCACGAGAGTGAAGGAGGGGAGCCGATTTGGAGGAGACGCGTGCCTGCGGGGAGCAGGAGGAACTCAGGAGAGGGCCAGCGCCGGCATCTCATGACCCGCTTGGGCCCCCGAGCCGGACTGTCCCGGGGAACGCGCGGTGAGCGCCCGCTCCTCCCAGCCGCGCGCGGACCGCGGGGCCCCAGTGCGCTGCGCTCAGCCACCCGGGTGGGGCCTCTGCCGGGAGCAGGCGAGGTGCGCGGTCCAGCCCGTGTCGCCGACATCAGTGACCCTGACCGACGAGGGCAACCCAGGGCCCAAATACTGTTAAGTTACTGACTTACAAGCCTAGCCTTTAAAATCCCAGCGAAGAGAGGGCGGGCGATTTTGACCAAACCATGCAGTTTGAGGAATCGGTGAGGTCCGCCCGCCACCTAAGTCAGCCTTCGCTGGGCGTTTGGGAGACGGGCGGTGGAACCGTCAGGGGCTGGGGGTTTTACCAGCAGTTAGACCGCCGCCATCGAGGAGTCAAAGCCCCAAGGAACTTGAGGGTTCGGACTCGCAGTCTCTGCTCAGTGGGGCTGAGTGGCGGAGCCTTGTGCCTTGTTCCCCTGGGCGCAGAGAGCCAGATTTCGGAACGCCTTTCTTTTAAGCATCGTGGAGAAAAGGTAAAATATGAAATAAAATACAGTAGTATAAAATAAATCATTGCAATGATTCCCGGGAGGAAAAGTCAATAAGATGGAGCATATTAAAACCACCACCACAAAAAAAGAAAGCTTGTTAAACCCAAAAAACAGTAATAGTTAAATATTCTTTCTCAGTGGGAAGACTAACTAGACCGTCAGTTTCCAAGTAACAAGTAATAGTTCCAATTAGATTGGTGAAACTACTAAACCCGGAGACAGGGCGAAGTAGTAACTTCTGAGAACTCACTGTAGGTTGGGAAAGATGCTAACATAACCATATTAAATAAAATGTTGTATTTTCTATTTCACAAATACATTTTTTGTTTTGAAAAGTCACTTGTATTAAAATATAATTGCTTAGAGAATTTAAATACCTCACTCTATTATGTAAAGATAAATCTAGGTAAATTACATGAATCTAAAATTATGGAGGGAAAAGTACGTGATTTATTAGTTTTCTACTTCACATAGATATATCTTTATTTCAAAACATGCTGACTTTCGTGAAGCATCGTTTTGTTTGCATCGTTTTGCTTTGCTTAATTTGGGACCATCTTAGCATCGGTTGGAAACTTGACAGACAACGTGATTGCGATCCTCTTGTGATTTTCTTAGATTATAATTTACTGAATGGGGCAGCAGCTTTTTCAACTCTGATTTTTTTTTTTTTTTTTTTTTTTTTTTTGCCCCTTTTTTGGAAGAAAGGACTAACACTGGCAAGGTGAGAACCTCTCTACCTGACAGTTAACAGAATAGTCTGTTAGCTCATGTTAGCTCAGTCTGCAGCATGGGTGCTTTTGAAAACCCATAGTTTCTCTGTCTGGTTAACAAGCATCTCACAGTAAAACAATCAGCTACCACCTACTTTACAAACTGCATCAGGGCTTTCATGCTCAACTGAGGGGCTGCATATCCGGGAAGCAATGTCTAGTAAGAAGCCACATTTCCGCCCTGCAGAGTTCTCTTGCATCATTATGAACCTGGGTCTGCTTTCCTTCAGGTGCTATGTAATCTTTGAATACTTATCAGCTATTAATATTGTGTGTGTGTGCATGCCTGGTGTGCACATGCATTGAATGTAAAATAACCAGAGGCTCAGTAATACAAAAAGATCATGCCTTTCCCCTCTAAAGAGTTTATTTACCTCTTCCAGATCTTCTGGGAAATAAAAAGATGCTAATAATTCAGATACTTTCAAGTCCTCTCTATTGCTCTTTCTCTGTAAAGGATACCAGTACTCTTTCTCCAGCTCTGAGTCTCATTTCCTACTTTTAAGGTATCACAGCCTGGATGAAAGCTACAGATCTTTTTCTTTGTCCTCATTTTTCTTGAGTTCTTGAACAGCTAACATTTACAATTTACTGTAACTAAGTGGAAATACTGAAATCGTGAATTTTGTGAAGGAAGTCCACATTAATAATATTAATGTGTACATGAAAATACCTATTTCAAATTGAATGTAATAAATCTCTTAAAGTTAATTTTTTGTAACAATTTTTGTTGTTTTCTCCAAGGTTTTATGAAGCTGCACTGTTTTTTGGTCTAAATTGCATATTCGAAATACTAATTATTTAGGAGCTTTGGCAGCCTACATAGTTTTCCAACTGATGCATCATGTTACAAATGAACTGTAGGTGACTACTTACTCCAGTTTCTCAAATATTTTTACTTTATATTTTATCACTTTGTTCCATTTTTTTAATTTCCCTGTTAGAAATTCTATAATAGGCTATCTGGTTTCTTTTCTAATGATCACCAAATGGGTACTTTGCTTTCGTATGTAAAATGAAGACGTTAGAATAGGTGGTTGATTTCTAAGGCCCTTTTCTGACTCCAAAATTCAATTGATGATTCCAAGAAATGGCCTGAACACTGTGTCTGTCTTTCTCTTTTTCTCTTCCCCACCTTATTTATATTTGTATGTAGAGTGAATGAGAAACCATATGATGCTGGAGCTGTTAGGATGAACTGGGTTTCCCCTGCTAATCACATTAAACTTTCTTTTTCTCTAGTAGTATGTACCTAAACAGCCTGTCAGTTTGGCCTTGTGTAGGCTGTTTTGCAAGAGATGGGCTGGTAGAGGATGCCCAAGCCAGCAGTCATCTTTCTCTTGTACTTTTTTTACTAGTAGAATGTATAACTCTATAAAGTAGATGCTCCCTCAAAACTCTAGTTGCATTAACTCTTCTAAGGATAGCAGTCATTTTAAACCCCTATTTATTTCTTGAATTTTAAAAACTAACACTTATTTGCTTCAAAATGGCTTTATTCTTTTTTAAAAAACTTCCAGATTTTAACAGGGATACTAAACTCCTTATTTAAGATTGAGCCTACTTTACATGACTTTTAAGAAACAAACTAATTACTTTGTTCTTTCCAAAAATGATTGAGACATTTATAAATCTACTTCAAATTTGTTTAATATGGAAGTTGAAAGTGATGTGTTACAAAAAAAATGGTTTCATATTGAGCAAAATAATGTAATGTCCTTGAGGAAGATTATGCAGCCTGTTGCAATCTACACAGCAGAGTTATGGCTGATGTTTGACCTGGCTTGGGCAGTTGGGCAAGACAAGAACAAATAACAGAGTAAGTAGCTACTGTAGTGCTTTAAACTGAGATGTGTATGTGGGTGGGGATAAGAATGGAGAGAAAGCGAGAGAAGCTATCTTGGCACGTGAATGTTAAAAGCGAAGCCTGCTGGTGTTAGTAGAGACCAGGAGTGTCCAGTTCTTGGTTTGGATCTCACAGTTAGGGGTGTGTTGGGTATTAAGTAAATATCATCATTTTTCAGTGCGTTTGTCATTGCAGGTAGGGGAGGAAGGGCATCTGAAGTCATATCAGACTTTTTTTTTTAAGTAAAAATATATTACTGTGAGTAGTTAAAAGCATAGACCATCTGCTGCATTTGGTTTAAGCAATTTGGTAGAACCGAACAGTCCATTCTGCTCCATTGGCCTTCATCTACAGGAGAGGCTTGTAAGAAATGACAAGATCTTCTGCCAGACGCTTTCCAGGATCACTGGTGGTTCCTCGCACTCTTGGGTGCTGTGGAAATTGCATGCTGCTGATTAAATTGCTGGATTTTATACCAGATTGAGGGAAGGGAAGGAAATGGGAGGAATGGGGTATTTGAGGGAGGGCTTGAAAAGAAAGCCTCTGACTTAGCTCACGGGGCTGCAGGGGGGTTCATTAAGGAAACAGTTGCACTGAGTCTGCTGAAGATAGTGGACTAGATTTCCTGCATTGCCGCTGGGGCGGATGTGGGGAGATGTCAAGAATTCCTGGGGATTTCCCATCCGTCTTGGTAAAGCTGGATGCCTGAAAGCCATTTCTGATTGCTGCTCCTTTCCTCAGTTTTGAGCTCTTTGAGGGACTTGATCTTGTCTCACAGACACACACGCACGTTGTAAAAGCTAGATGGAACCTCATAGACCTCATCTACTCATGCCAGAGATGGGAAAACCGGCCCAGAGGAGGCCAGTGCTGTTTTTCAAGGTCAACAGCTGGCTAGTGGCAGGCCCAGGAACAGAACCTGATGTTCCTGCTTACAGACAATATCTCTTCTTCACTGGTGTATTTCCTCTTCCCTAAACGGAAGACAGATGTTCAAATATTTATTGACTATCATTATTACAGTGCTAAAATTTCTTTCGAAATGACATCTTTTTAATATGAAGTTTTCTTCTATTTTCTTAAAGCACATAAGGGGTTTAAACTAAGAATCAAAATGATGGCTGCTTAGTAGCACGCCAAGAGATTTGATGAGAAGATTAACTTTCCTTACGAGCACTTGGCATCCTTTTTCTGAACAGCTGTGGCTTACATACTTGTGGCTTATGGTACTAGCTTTGTCTCTCGCCTCTTCTCTCCACACATACACACTGGGTTCCAGCTACACAAACTCTACCCTAGTCAAACAAATTACTCCCCCTTCTTCAGAGGCGCCTTCACTTGCATCACTGTGTTCATGCTGCTCGTCTGCCTGCAAGACCTTTTCCCTCCCTCTGTGTCTCCTCCTCCCCTACTTGCAAGATCCAGCCCAGTAATCACCCTCTCTGGGAGCTCCTCCTTGTAACAGCTCCCAGACAGCACTTGCCATTTCTTCTGCTCTCCTGTAGCCCTGCGGTGTACCCCTCCTCCAGTAATTCTCACTTTGCATTGTGAGGATTTTATGTGTCTGTGTCCTTTCTCTTTGGGAGAGACCCCGTGTGTTAGCTGTCAGACCGCTGGTACCTAATATAAAGCCTTGTACAGAGACTCTGGGTAAGTGTTGGAATGAATGAGTACATTAACGAATATGTAGCCACACTATCATTTCAAAGACGCAATCTCAGATACAAATTTATTCCATGAATTTATTCCGGTATAGTAATGTGCTCCTGCCTGTTCACTTCGCCTCATTTACAACGGATTACTTACAGCAACCGTTCTCAACAGATAATATTTGTCCTCTTCAGTGAGCAGTTGAGATGTATGAGATCAGCTATGCTCTTCGACTCTCTGAGAAACCATCTCGTGTCCTCCCCTCCTGTGTGGGCACAATGCTTCACTGGGGCCTCTGAGCCACCAAAGCCAGGCTCTGGTCACTGCAGAAGTCCTGTCTTAGCCTCTGTTGGTGAGGTGCTAAGCCCTTCAGCCTTGTCCTGCAGTGTGTGATGCAATTTTTAGAGAACAGAGTCCTCAGATTTTAGGGTTTAACTTTTTTGCCCTCTCTTAGACTCAAACCCAAGTCCTTGGGTGCTGGGCTGAGATGCATACCTGAACGACAGAGGTCTGGCCACAGTCAGAACCAACTCTGTTTTAATAGGGGCATTGGTTATAGGACCACACTGGTCTGTCTAACTTCCTCTTTCTTTAGGATGAGGTCTCCTCAATGCTTCATTTAAATGGGTTCCTGGCAGGACCACCCTACTAGGTGTTAGACATATTCTTAAAAATTGGAATCCCATGACTTGGGCTCAAACTGGTGCCTCCCTATCCTCACCCCCATCCTGGCCCATGCTGTGCATGCCCACACCGTACTCCAAAACATGCTTCTCACTGTGTGCTCCGAGGTCCAGAAACATCAGCATCCCCTGGGAACTTGATGACTCAGAGCCTATACTTTAATAAAATCCCCACGTGTTTGTTTGTTTTTTCATTAAAAATCGAGAAGCTTTGATTTTAGTAAAGGATCCAAAGTCAGTTCTGGTGTCAGGGTTCATTTCGTTTTATTTTTATTTATTTATTTTTTCAGACAGAGTCTTGCTCTGCCGCCCAGGCTGGAGGGCAATGGTGCAATCCTGGCTCACTGCCACCTCCACCTCCCAGGTTCAAATGATTCTTGTGCCTCAGCCTCCCAAGTAGCTGGGATTACAGGCATGTGCCCCATGCCTGGCTAATTTTTTTGTATTTTTTGTAGACACAGGGTTTTGCCATGTTGGCCAGGCTGGTCTTGAACTCATGGCCTCAAGTGATCCACCTGCCTCGACCTCCCAAAGTGCTGAGATTACAGGCATGAGCCACCACGCCTGGTCCCATTTCCTCTTCACTAATACCCTAGTGATAAACTTTGACATGTGTGACTAAGGGACTAGACCTGGGCCAGCCAGGAATCTCTCTCTTCTGGCTCCCATGTTGGTCTCGTGCCGCCTTCTGCTGGGACATCTGTGTCCTCCTTCAAAATTCTTTACAAAATCTTGTACTTGGCTTAGACTTGTAATCAAAGTAAACAGAGGTTGTGGTCTTGAAGAATACCATGGTTAACCAAATCATGGGTGGCGAGATTAAGGTCCTGGAATATATGGATTTGGTGGAAAATAGTAAAGATGCAATTAAATAGCCAGGTTTTAACCATAAGGTTCTACGAGGCTTTTGCTTCTGAAAGAAAATGACTTGGTGGCAAAAACCAGCAGTGGTAAATATCCTGCAGAATTTTTGGTTGTCAGGGAGGTGTCATTGTCTTGCTGCATTGTGCTGCCGCCGATCACACATTTCATGTGCCTCTTACTGGCTTGAAATTGAATGTATTTGCACTTACATTCTTCCTTGTCATCATTGCCAGTCTTGACAAATGCTTTTACCTTTTCACAGATTATCACAGTGCTCGCAGGCACTTTTTCTCAGCCTGGGCTTCTATCCTTCTATTTAACGGGTGGGGCACAAATGGATTTCCTCTCAAGCCACAGAACCACCCATGTGGTCTACACAGGCAGAGCTACAACAATTATCAGATTCTTTTGTTAAAAGAGGCCTGAGGTGAACCTAGCATAAATGAAAAGCCTTGGCTGTTATTATACACAAATATAAAACCACTTAAACTCAAGGCAACCTTTAGCAAAACCCTAATTAGGAATTAGTCTGCCAAGTGATTTCTATGAAAGCCTTTGCCTCTCTCTAGGGCCACAGTCCCCAGCCTGGGCTCTACATTAGAATAATCTGGAGAGCTTTTAAAAATCCTTGGGTCTTGGCTGTACCCCTGACCAATTTAATCATGAACTCCTGAGAGGGACCTAGGTATAGGTAATTTTAAAGCTCCTGGGTGAGCTGAGGTTAAGAATCTCAAATTTCATCACACATTAGAATCACCTGGTGGGCTTGCAAAACTAGCTGGCTGGGCCCCACCCCAGAGTTTCTCATTCAGTAGGCCTGGGGTAGGGCCAAGAATTTGCTCTTCTAACAAGTTCCCAGGGGATGCTGTTGTGCCTGGTCCAGAGATCATACTTGGAGAACCTCTGCCCAGGGGCTAGTTTGAGAGGCCTGGCCACATGGGAGGCACCTGCCCAAATGCCAATCTGTAAAAGGCACTAAACCATCACTAGACATACGACAAGGTGGAAGAAATGACAAGAATTCCTGCCAGGAAGAGTATGTGTTGGTGGAGTATGCAAGAAAGAATATTTAGAGCAAATGCCAGGGCATTGAATCAGTGAGTCTAGATTAAATTGCCTTCTGAGGAGAGCGGGACTGTGTTGCCGAGTGAGGTAGGTACGTTAGCGGCAGAAGTGAATTGCTGGTCTAGACTAACAATAGTCCTCCTTCTCTGCCTTATGCTGTGGAGCGCTCAGTCTTTCCTCTATGTAAATATTGGCAAACACCATACTGTTGGCCTGTCCCGGGCACCCGCATGCCTTGGTCCAGCCCTGGTTTCCTCCAGTATGCCTGCAAAATTGCCTCTCCAACCGGGCCTCCGTATCTGCATTTCCGGGGCTGGGATCAGTATGGCTCCCACTTGGGTGGCTGAATTCTACCCGTTGGGGCAGGGTGGCCTCCTGACTTTCATGATGTGCCAGGGTTCTGTCCCCACGGTTGTGAAAAGCTACTGCTGGCTGGAGATAGAGCTGGCCTCCTATTGTGTGAAACCACGTCCTGGGACACTTCTTCTGACACACCAAGAATTCAAGCTGCTTCCCCCTTCCTGGGGGCATCCAAGGTAACCTGTAGAGCATTTAATTCTTAATATTGCATGAGCTCCACTTTGGGGCTTTTATTTTCAAATACAGAAAGAGCATACACTTGAACGGCCACACAGTCACTGTTTCTACAGGGCTGAGGCACAATCGCCATTTGGATCTGCCATCTATTGCTACATAACAAGATGTGCTAAAACGTAGTCACCCACCAGGACAATGCATTATGCTTCATGATTCTTTTAGACCTTTGGGCTAGCCTCAGCTGAGTAGTTTTCCTTCGAGTCTCACCTGGCTCTCTCATGCATCTCTAGTCCCTGGCATTTCAACTGGGTCCTTGGTGCTGGGCCTCCCTGTTCATGAGATCTTTCCTCATTCAGTAGTCTGGCCCGGGGCTTCCTTTTCCTGGGGGCAGTGGTGTTGCTAGAGTGTAATGGTGGAAGCTGCAAGGCATATTGAGGCTTAGGTTTTGGAACTCCTACAACACCGTTCTCCACATTCTATTGGTCAAAGCAAGCCCCACTCAGATTCGAGGGGTGGGAAGCAGATGCCCTCTGTGTGGAGAGGAGCACAGCCTCACCCATGGACCACACCACTGTTTCACACTTCATGTTTGCTTTTCAGTCTAGCTCTTAGGCTGGAGTTTGGCCAAGAAAATACAGTAAATGACTTATAATAGTAAATAACAATAAATACTACATAATACCTTGACCCTTCTAAACAGTATCTGGGAGTTAAAGGAAACAACAGGCCCCAGAGTAGAGCTTTCTGTTCATATGTCACATTTTGTTTTGGGTACCTGGCAGGCATGCTGGGCAGCAGCCTCTGATGACTAACATGACACCAGCAAGGGAGGACTGCTGACCCCAAGGTTCTGAGTGCAGGCAGCGCTGCAGCTTCTTGGGACTCCTATCATAGAGGCCCTGATTTAGCACCTTTTTCTGGAGGTGCAGAGACCGTAGGGACAGATATGCTTTCGGGGAGGGAGAAAGGAAGCAACCAAGCCCTACTGACGATACAATCAATATATGTATTGGTTGACATATATTATTTTACTCAGTCCCGAGAGGTACGGTCCTCTTAACCATGCAAAAACTGATGCTTAGGTAAATTAAATACTTTCCCTAAGACCACAGAAGTGGTAAGTAAACCTGGAATTATTTGAACAGACTTGCAAACCCGACATTTAGGGCTCCCCCTGCCATGCCTTCGAACCTAAATGAAAAGAGGAGAAGGGAAAAGCATCAAGGGGAGTGTGCTAGTCTTTCCCTCCTTCTGTCCTTGGAGTTTGGCCATCTCCAAAGAATGTGAGAAGCCACTGCTACTCCAGCTTCAAGTGGCCTTGGGAGATTCCACTGCTGTATGTGACAGACACTGTTCACATCTCCAATAAGACAGAATTTTCATCATGTGGGTTTTCTTATCATAGGCATTCAAGGACCGCCCAAAACACTTAAAGCCAGAAAAGGAGCCCCAAAGCCATCAAGGACATGATTTTATGTGGACTTCCAAACTACTTTCCCAGATATGACCTTAAACCAGTTCAGATGACAAAGAACAGCATGAGACCCGCACTTTATTCTAGAAAAACTCGTATCAGGCAGGTCCTAGGAAAAAGCTGGGACTGCCCTCTCACAGATGACTTCCAGGAGTCCAATGTGGGCTCCTCTGCACCTTTCAGATCCCAGAAAGCTCACAGCTTTTCCAGAATGAAACTGAAGTACCTCAGGGAACGACCTGGAAGTGCGTTTGACCCTGAAGGCAGATGCTACATGAATTGGATAGGGGAGGACATTAACTGACCCCCAGGGAAGGGAAAGGAGTGTAAGTACTGAACATCTCAGCACAGGGCACTTTCTGTGTTAACTCAATCAGGTCTCTTCCTAGCCATCTACCGTGCACATCTGTAACTTTGTTTTATGGATTGAAACCCCAAGACTGAGGAATCCCTGCGGACTTGCTGAGGGCCACCCATTTATGAAACAGCCAAGCCACGATTCAAACCGAGGTCTTTTTAATTTTGAAATCGGGGACTCTTTCCACCAACGTTTACTCAAAATATCTTGAATGATTAAATCTAGGGATTAAAGGAAAAAGGCAAGAGTTTTGTTTTCAGGGTTTAGAATAAAAAACTGTCATATTTGTGAGAAAAGACAACCACCCAAGAGACTTTTTCTCAAACAAAGTGACCCGTCAGTCACTTTGATTTCCCTGTTTGATTGGCAGTCCTTGTATAGTGAGCAACACTGGGAGCATTTATTTAAGCCCTGTAGCCCCTGTGTCTCTCCCTCCTCCTTAGCATAGACCTACAAGAAGTCAAGAAGGAGAAAATAGTGTTTTCCTTCTTCTTTCTTGACCTGTTACTCGGAGAAGGACACTTTTTCAACCAGAATACTGTCATGTTACCAGAATCTGAGAAAAATCCTATCCTGCCACCTATTGAGGAGTTTTATCTTTCACTCCAAAGAAAATCTGGAAAGTCTGGTCAAATAGATACATGCTTTAGATGGAAATTATATAGAATGGTGTGTATACTATGTAAAAATATACATGGTGGCTATATATGTAAGAATCCACTGTTGGATTTTGGGGATTGTTTTCTTTCTCTAAGTTGGCATTAGAGAAACTAAAAATGTATGCAAACAGATGGGGAGGCAGGGATATACTAGAGAGGATTGCAAACAATTTCAAAAGGCAGTGTAAACGCTGCCAACAACATTGCATCTATGATTAATGGTATTGTGTTCTTTTTGGGAAACATTGTCTAACTCTCTTTTTCCACTTAATGTCTCCTGCTGGATCAGATTTTGTTCTCTGCCATTCTTTGAAAATTTTTACGGCTTCAGAATCCTCTCCATAAGGAATTCTGGTACAACTAGAGAAAAATATATGTGTGGAAATTGAGTAATTGCAGTGCCCTGGAATGGACTTTGGGTACCTGTAACTTCTTGAGCGTTAGGAAATATTTGACACACATTGTTGGTGTACAAACTAAAAGTGGTTCAACCACTCACACTCCCATCCCATCCTCTGTCTTCGAAACTGGTCAATGAAAAATTCCCTATCAAAGTATTTGCTACACAAAGTCACTTAAAAGGCAAATGGGAAATTCAGGAGACTAACAGGAATGAATTTTCCGGAATTTCTACTTCACTTTAGCCTTTTGGGACTGACATTAAACTTAGTGGTTCTATATCCAGATATATCTTTTCTTAGAGGGAGTAAAATCCTAAACTATATAGAAATAAAGTTTGCTTGATTGTTGCTATTTCTTAAATGTGCTTTGTAGTCCAAACCGATGGACATAGGATTGCCTTGCTGGAGTAATTCATTCACCATTTTGGGATAATGTTAAATACAAACTTAGGAGGGGAGGTTTAAGAAATACTCCTCTTCCAGTGATTTGGAGGGCTGTATTTTCTTTTCCTTTTCTTTTTCTTTTTCTTTTCTTTTCTTTTTTTTTTTTTTTTTTTTTTTGAGATGGAATTTCACTTTTGTTGTCCAGGCTGGAGTGCAATGGCATGATCTCGGCTCACCACAACCTCCACCTCTCGGGTTCAGGCAATTCTCCTGCCTCAGCCTCCCGAGTAGCCGAGATTACAGGCATGCACCACCATGGCTGGCTAATATTGTATTTTTAGTAGAGACGGGATTTCTCCATGTTGATCGGGCTGGTCTCAAACTCGCACCTGTCTCGGCCTCCCAAAGTGCTGGGATTACAGGAGTGAGCCACCACACCTGGTGATGGCTGTATTTTCTCCCACAATCTCATGAGGAAAAACATGAGTCATATTAAATTTAATTTTCCTGATCCCGATTTTATAGCCAGTCATTATTCTAGATTCATACCCAGTTTCCAAGCTGAGTTCAGGCATGTGTAGAAGACTTTTATTTTATAACATTTTAATACATTCATTTAAAGATGCTCAAGGGATTATCATCAAGTAATCCATTATATTTTATTTTGAGGTATAGATATGGTTGTATTCATTGTGTTACATGTTCATCATTGAATAAGTGTTCTTATTTTTTAATTTAGCTGAGTTTTACTAAGATATATCACTTATGTTGGTGAAGAATGTGTGACTTCCTATACTAAAAGATGGGATCTTTAAAAACACAGTGTACACAGTTTGCAGGAGATCTCTATTTGTTGACTTAGATTGTCTTCCGTATTTCTTAGTATTCACCTATTCTACTTCTAAATAATATCCCCTAAGAGGCCAGCTTAGAGCTGAAAGACCTTTAAGAAGAAAGAATGTTTTTGATCCATCTTTGCAGTTGTGAATCCAGTACAGTGCCTGGCACATAATAGTCACTCAATAAATACTGGCTGGACAGACTGAAATCATATCCTGAGCCATTTCTCCAGGTCTGAGACCTTCTAGGAGTCATGGTTCCTCATTGGTTCCCCTTCTAAGTGTGTGTGTGTGTGTGTGTGTGTGTGTGTGTGTGTGTATAAGCAGAGGAGGTTAGGAGAAATATGCCCAGGAGCTGGCAACAATTCTCCCAATTCACAGGCGATGTTCTGTTCCTTCCATTTGGGTTATCCTCTAGGTCCAGTGACCATTTTCTCATTTTTGGCTAAGCTGACCATGTTCTTCTGACTCGACTCAGACTCAGGATTGAGAATGAGGACTTATGCTGCCCACCTTCTACAGAATTGCTTCCCAAAAGATATTTTCCCTGAGATGAGCCTTCCTGCTAGGATGCTGTTAACTGGCTCAGCATCCTAACTATCTTCTGTGCTCAGGTTCCCAAACAGCACAGAAGATAGTTGATTGGAACCTTCAATTTCTAGGTACACCAACAAAGCCCGAGTCACTTTTAGAGCAGTCTAAAGGACTCCAGAAAGATGTTTTCTATATAATTTGGACTTCATAAACTATATCAGTAAGCTGAAAATTAACATCAGAACTTTATCACATTCAGCCTTCCAATCTCATTTCATCTCTCCCCATTTTATATACAAAGCAAATGATATTCTGTCATTATTTGTAATCGATTCTAAAGTTGGAAGTCTGTATGAGGAGAATAGATAAGGCTTTGTACTGTTATAAGGCTTTGTATTGTTTTTTTTTAATTTTTTAATTTTTTATTTTTTGAGATGGAGTCTTGCTCTGTCACCCAGGCTGGAGGGCAGTGGCGTGATCTCGGCTCACTGCAAGCTCCGCCTCCCGGGTTCACGCCATTCTCCTGCCTCAGCCTCCTGAGTAGCTGGGACTACAGGCGCCCGCCACCTTGCCTGGCTAGTTTTTTGTATTTTAGTAGAGACGGGGTTTCACTGTGTTAGCCAGGATGGTTTCGATCTCCTGACCTCGTGATCCGCCCACCTCGGCCTCCCAAAGTGCTGGGATTACAGGCTTGAGCCACCACGCCCGGCCAAGGCTTTGTATTGTTATAACTTTGTATTGGTTGCACAGATAGTTACTATTTCTGCCATTGTTTTGTCACCTGGAATGTGAACATTTTGGTTGAAAATGATTTCCTCTTGGCCCTGGGCCATGTGTGGTACTGGCTAGGTGAACTGCCAAAAGGAAGGGCACGTTAAGAACATGAAGTCCTGGCTAATGCATCCTATCTGACAGTCCTCATTCATTCCCTCATTGCTGAGTCTCCACCCCGATCATCTTCCAGGGTGCTGTGTTTCAACAAGCACAACATGACCTGAATATGTATCTAAAGCATGATTACTTGTGGCTTTTTTCCCAGTAGCAAGTGAAGTCAGGTAGACCCCAGACAAAAAATATGCGAACCAGAGCATTGAAAGAAGATGATAGAGCTTTCTCCTCCCAGCATAGAGGCTGAGGAAAACAGAGTTGTGAGAAATAAGGAAATGTATGTGAAACTGTTAGAAGAAAACAACTGTTTAAAAGGGAAGATGAAGCTTACAGAGTGGGAGGATGTGGAAGTCTTTGAAGGAGAAAGAGACTCTGCTGTTTCTTTTAGCAAATACACATTGATTCTTCAGGTCTCACCTTCAACTTTATTCTTCTAATAAAAGACTCTCACTCCCTGGGCTGAGTGAGGTACCTCCACACCTGGCACTTCCCCATGATAACACACAAATGTAATGTAATTTTCTAGTTCTTTAAGCAGAAATTATTTTTATGCATCATTACATATATATCTACATAGACTTATTTATCTGTTGTTCATGCTAAGCTATAAACACTGTAAAGGAAGCAACCACGTTTGTCTTGTTCATATACCTCTTGGTATATGTTCAAAAAATTAAATGAAAGAGTAAATGTTGAGGTTAAAGATGGAAAAATAAACAAGGTAAGGGAGTGAAAGAAAGGGGTCATATAGAGAATGTAGTGCAGGGAAAAACCAGGATTGGCTGATGGTAAAAGAGAGATAAGAAGCATAGGTAAATGAGGACAGGGTTCCCAGACTCCTGGAATTGCACCTGAGAGTCCAACCCTTCACCCAGTTCATCAGCCTCATCCAAAGGAGGTGGTGGCTTAATTTCACGGGAACAGCTTCAGCATTGGGCACCTGACTGCCTTTCCACAGAGCTGTTCCTTTTGGTTTTATGTAACTTCTGCTTACTGGTTTTGGTTTTGTCCTCCAGAATGAGCTGATTCATAAGTTATTTAAAAGCTGTTAGGTTGGTGGCCAACTGATAACAGAAATTGTTGTTTTTCTTCTATCAGAGATATAATGTCTTGGATGATTTTTTTTTTTTTTTTTTAAAAGGCGAATTTCTAGAAATAAAGTTCTAGGTAGAGTAATGAAGGTGTATGAGTATACATGCCCTGAGAATGAAAACCAGCATTCCCCAGGCATTGAATACAAACCACTCTAAAGTCTTCTGCGGGTATTTGTAAGGAAGGCCTTAATACCACATGCCAAAATGAGTGAAAAGTTTTATTTGGTAAATTATTTCTTTTAAAAATTGAGATACTGCTGGTGAAAATGCACTGCTTTTAATAGATTACTTTTCCTTCCAGAACCTTGACTCTCAGCAAAACTTGTATAACATGAATTTCATCTAAGATAAGATTTTTTGAAGTTTTTGAAATCTTAGGAAAGCACAGTTCTTACAAATATTTACTACATGAAGGATGTCTTAAGAAAATGTGAAATTAGAAAACCCAGAATAAAACTAACAGTTTAATCAACATGTCCACCCCATTTTCTAAGTATGATTTATCTCCAAAATACGTGTAATGAAAGGCAATTATATTTCAAAGTGTTTAACTTAGAAGGAACTGATTTTGATAATAGAAAACACAATCGTCAAGAATTGCATTTAATGAGTCTTAGAAATTTGCTAATGTAGCTTTCAAAAACTCAATTCCCCCATGATGGATAACTTTATTACACAGTCTTGGCCATTTAAATCTCAAAGGTCAGAGGGTTTGTATATATTATTGGTTGCAAAGATAGAAATCTTCTCAACTTTCCTGTAAGTGAGTGAATTTAAAGTATACCCTTTATGAATAGTCTAAAGGACTCCAGAAAGATGTTTTCTATATAATTTGGACTTCATAAACTGCATCAAAGTAAGCTGAAAATTAACATCAGAACTTTATCACATTCAGCCTTCCAATTTCATTTCATCTCTCCTCCATTTTTATATACAAAGCAAATGATATTCTGTCATTATTTGTAATCGATTCTAAAGTTGGAAGTCTGTATGAGGAGAATAGATAAGGCTTTGTATTGTTATAATAACACTTTTGGCTTTTCTGGCATGAATAGCTACAGTGCTAGGGTGCACACTTGTCTGTCTCCCTGTTTGCCAGCCTTTCTTCTTCATTTTATTATACAAAAATGTGAAGGCACTATTTGGGAATCAAACTAGAAACTTGAAAAATATGCATTTTATGGTAATTTAATATCATCACATTACAGCTCCATGACATATTCCTTTTTTTCCAGAAGGAACTGTGTGTGGATCTGAAGATTATGTCACATGACAGGTTATATGATGTAGCTGAATAAAATTTAAAAGTTCCAATTCCCACTTGTATATTTTAAGTGTTCCATGGCAAGCTCCTATACTGAATTGATAAAATATCTCCCAGATCTTTTCTGTGAGACTTTCCTTCTAAGGGAACCCACAGGGATCCACACAAATGATAAATCCGTAACATTGAAACATGCTGTCATCATCTCTATAGATGCCTGGAACTTTGACACTGGACAGTAATGAAAGCAGAGTATTTGGTAAAATATCTGGACATAGACCAAACTGTAATCCTAATGCTATGTGAAACAGAAAAATTTTCCATTTTAGATTGCGAGTCACATGCATTCCATACTATGCTTCCAAACTGGGTAATTGTTTATTTTAAGAGAACATGGAGGATGCCTTTGGCAGAACTGAAATTTGCAATCCTAAATAATTTAGAGATTAGAAGTCTAACGTTAAGGGAGTTCAAGCATTTTATTAGGACTACTACTCTTAATAATACAACTCTATGCAAATGCTCTTGCAGCTAAAAGCATTTTGTCACTGATCAGATTCTATGATTCTAAAGAGGATGCACAAATTGATAAAAAAAAAAAATTAACAAATTACTTTAAAAACTCAGTTGCTTTCATTAAGCCACGTGTATATTTAGTCTCACATACTCTAAGTGTGTTTATCGAAATGGCACCTCCACTGAGCAATCAGTTATCATGTGTCTTCCAGGTGTTCACAATTGGAAAATATGTATATTCCGGCCTGAAGCAACTTCTGAGTAGCATAACACTACTGGCAATTATGATCCATTCTATAAGACATGACATCAGACCTCAGTTTCCCCGCAGACCTCTGAACAGTGACATTGGATAAGAACATAAGCCTGTGGCGAGTATGCTTCAAATGTAACAAGTGCTCTGCCATTGATAGAGAAAACAGAGACGTGTCCAAGCCCTGCCTAACAGACAAAACGTTCCTCCATGCATTTTTAGGGTATAAAGAGTGTTTTCTCTGTTCATGGCCCTTTGCATAACCAGACGAAGGTCTACCAGACTTCTCTACCGAGTATTTTACGAGTTACGTCTTGTGCCCTGTCAACCAGATCTTGACCTTTGCCCTAGGCAGCTCAGATAACTTTCATGACATCGTATGGTAAACTGAAATGACATATTGTTAGACAGCTCTGTGGAGGTGGGTTTTGAACTCATTTAATAACTGACTAGTGGTGTAGGAGTAGAGCAGTTTTTGGGAAAAGGTAACTCCTTGGCCAGCAGGAGATTTCTCCCAAACCAACCTTAATTAACTCTGATGTCACATGAAAAGGAGTTGTGCATGGCTGTGGGTCATTGGAAGGGTAGGCCCCTGATGGTAGCCTGGTGACAGGCCTAATGATCAATGAATGTGCCCTGTTAAACTGTGACCCACAGAGAAGGCAGTGTCAAGTAAAAAGCTCAGAGAGGCACGCGGAAGACGTGTTCCCCTCATAAACATTGACAATAGGAATGTTGATGGTATTAGAGCATTTTTTCCTGGTAAACATTTTAAACCACACAGATTTTTTTCCTTTTAAATAACTTTTATGAAGCTTAAGGAAAAATGAGTAAAGTCAATGACTCATGTATGGATGGGATGAAAACTGTCCAAGTTCTGATGATTTTAGACTTTGGCCACTTCAGTGGCTAACAGTGTGATGTCTTTTGTGCCAAGAGCTACAAAACCTATTTATAGGTTTCATTGACAGACAATTAAAATATGAATTGTAAGACAGCCTTAAAACAAACAAACCAGAGCAGAATTATTGAAATGAACATAATTGCGGAGAAGTGCCAATGCCAATTGCTGACGTTAAACATTTATGTAATTTCTTGATTTATTTTTTGACACAAGACATAAATGGATTCAAGACATAAATGCTGTATACACGACTATTTTGAATGTTCTATTCAGGCTTTGAGATCAGAGACTTCACATATTGAATCAAATAGTTTAGGGATTACTTAGAATGGCAAAACCTCTAAAGCAAGAAATCAGTGTGGTAAAATAGTGAGTTTAATATACTATAAAGATTTAAAGGAAAAAGTAGGTTCCTAGGATTAGAAACTTTCTACAAACTAAATGTAATGTTGCTGGACAGCAGCTGCCTAAACATTCAGTGCTATTGTGGACCTTGAAGACCAATAACATAATTACTCTAAAATAAAATATTAGGTATTTGTAAAGGTGCCCATGTGAAAGTCACAAATAATCTTATCTGCATCAGGGATTAGTCAGCAGTGAGTCAGAGCCTCATACTCTTGCCACATACAAGTCAATTTCTAAATCCCCGCCTAGAAAGAGCTTTCCCTAAGCCTAAGCTGAATGAAAAATGTAATTAAAGCACACACCAAAAACCTCTTCTAGTTCTACATCAACCTCCCCACCACCACTCAAACAAACTTGAAGTTTTCATGGAGAGAAAAGTGTATGCATGCGTGTCAGCAGGCATGTGTGTGTGTGTGCGTGCGTGTGTGTGTGTATTTCTGTGCACATTCTTTCTTTACATTCTTTCTTGATTTAAGGCCAATTGTTTTGGAAGACAAACCTGACATTTTAAAAATTAATATCATTGCTAATTGTGAGACGTAAAAAATATGCTTTCAGTTCATACAAGTCCCCATGGCTTTCACATCATCTGTTTAGTCTGTTGGTGGATAGAATATGAACTCTCTGGCCTTTCTCCATCATTCTGGAAGTGAGAGGAGATGTGACATTATAATGCTCTTCATCAAAGCATGGTCCCTGTCAGCATGGCTGGTAGTGTAGTCTCCATTTAATGTGGTAATTTTAATCTAGGCATTCACTTATAATGTCCACTTCATATTATCTGATAAATACGTGGATAGAGATACGACACAGAACCAAGAGTTAACTTTTTTGTTAAGTTTCAGAGTCCTATAAGAATTAGCATCGCAAATAAAAATGTTAGTAGCTTCTGGAAATTTGCAATTGCATTCTTAACCCTTCTCCCACCCTTGCCACGAACCACAAAGATTCTATGAGATTTAGTCTATGAGACTTAGGCCTTTAATAAGCTACCTCTTAAAGAAAGAATATTTTCTCTTATTGTGAATTATGTTTAATTAACTTCGAACAACCTTTGTAAAAGGCTCATGATCTTAAATTCAAATTTTAGGAACACGATACTTGGGGATCTCTGTTTAGATAAAGAGGCCATTTATCATGCAGGATTATGTACTACTGAAAATGCAGTATGCAAAATCAAAGACAGATGCATTTCATTGGAAATAAATGAAATAAATGGAATATACAGATCTTTAAGTTAAAAACAAATAAATTAGAAATAAAAAAATTGATAGAAAAGGAAACACTGGATTTATTCAGAGAGTCTTAGCGACATAATTTGTTAAAAATTTCAATTTAAATAGGGAAAATTCAAAAATGCAATTAGGAGTGATTTAAAACTAACACTAAATTAAATTGAAAAGACTGTAATGGGGGAGGGAACAGTAAGTTTTTTGCAACATGTTTGTAAGCCTCTACTATTAGGTAGTGATGTTACGGAACATGAAGGAAAAATTAGGCCTCTAAAATCAGCCTTCTAAAGTTTTAAGCTGGAGAAACAACTAGTGTAAAATCTCACACTGATGGGGTCATATGTGGCAACAAATTTCAAAATAACTGGATATTCTAGGCTTTCAACAGAACTCTGTGATTACTTTAGTCATAAGTTGTTGGGTTTTTAAAAATAGCAACCTTATTGAGATAAAGCTCACATACTATAGGAGGCCAGAATATGACACCTCAAAATACGACTCTAAGAGACAAGAATATTAAAGTATATAATTCAGTGGTTTTCAGTCCATTCAGGAGTTGTGCAACCATCACCATTAATCTAATTTTAGAACATTTTCATCACCCCCAAAAGAAACCCCACGCTGATTATCAGTCACTCTCCATCCTCCTCCCACCAAGCCCTGGCAACCACTAATGTACCTTCCTGTCTCCAGGATTTGCCTGTTCTGAACATTTCAGATAAATGGAATCATACAATACGTGGCCATTTGTGACTGACTTCTTTTACTTAGCACAATGATTTGTGGGGTTTGTGTGTGTGTGTGTGTGCATGTGTGTGTGGTTATTTTGTTTTGTTTTGTTTTTGAGACAGAGTTTGTGTCGCCCAGGCTAGAGTGCAGTGGTGCAATCTCGGCTCACTGAAATCTCCTCCAGGTTCAAGCAGTTCTCATGCCTCAGCCTCCCAGGTAGCTGGGATTACAGGTGCATGCCACCACACCTGGTTAATTTTTGTATTTTTAGTAAAAATCGGATTTCACCATGTTGGCCAAACTGGTCTCGAACTCCTGACCTCAGGATGCACCTGCCTCGGCCTCCTAAAGTGCTGGGATTACAGATGTGTGCCACCGTGCCTGGCCTGTTTTTGTTTTTTAACAATAAAACTAGAGGAACTTATTTTCTCATAATTCTGGAAGCTGGAAGTTTGAGATCAAGGAGATCAAGGTGCTGGCAGGTCTGGTTTCTCCTGAGACATCTCTCTGTGGCTAGCAGACAGCTGCTTTCTCCTTGTATGCTTACGTGACTTTTTCTCTGTGCGCCAGCATAATGTTTTCAAGATCATCTATGTGGCAGCACATATCAGCATTTCTTTTTACTGCCAAATAATACTCCATTGTAAGGATCTGCCATATTTTATTTACCCATTCATCAACTGATGGACATTGGGTTCGTTCTTTCTTTTCTCTTTTTCTTTCTTTCTCTCCTTCCTTCCTTCCTTCCTTCCTTCCTTCCTTCCTTCCTTCCTTCCTTCCTTCCTTCCCTTTCCTTCTTTCTTTCTTTCTCTTTCTTTTTCTTTCTTTCTTTCCCTCTCTCTCTCTCTCTCTCTTTCTTTCCCTCCCTCCCTCCCTCCTTCCTTCCTTCCTTCCTTCTCTCTTTCTTTCGATGGAGTCTCGCTCTGTCACCAGGCTGGAGTGCAATTGCGCAGTCTTGGCTCACTGCAATCTCCGCCTCCCGGGTTCAAGTCATTCTCCTGCCTCAGTCTCCCGAGTAGCTGGGACTACAGGTGCGCACCACCATGTTTGGCTAATTTTTGTATTTTTAATAGAGATGGGGTTTCACCATGTTGGCCAAGCTGGTCTCGAACTCCTAACCTCAGGTGATCCACCCTCCTCCGCCTCCCAAAATGCTGGGATCACAGGCCTGGGTTGTTTCTATTTGGCTGTCATAGGTCATACTGCTGTGGACATTGTGCGAAAGTTTTTATGTGAACAGACGTTTTCATCTGTCTTGGATAGATACCCAGGAGTGCAATTGTTGAGTCATGTGTTTAAATTATGATCAACTCTATGTTTAACAATTCGAGGAACTGCCATACTGTTTGCCAAAGTGGGTTGTACCATTTAAAAATCCTACCTGCAATGTAAGAAGGTTCCAATTTCTCCACATTCTCACCAACATTTGTTCTTATCTGTCTTTTCTTATTGAAGCTTTCCCAGTCGGCATGAAGTGGTGTCTCCCTGTGTTTTTTATTTGCATGTTCCTGATGACTAATGATGTCCTTTATCTTTTCATGGGCTTATTGGTCATTTATATATCTTCTTTGAGAAGGGGTCTATTCAGAGCCTTGGTTGATTTTTAAAATTGGGCTATTGTCTTTTTACCAACCATAAGTCTTTTTTAAATGTGATTTCTAACTTACACATTGTTATCAATTACTGTGATCCCAGGATCAGAATTTTTAGCTGAAAAGGATTATAAAAACCGAAGTCTAACCTCCTGTGTTGACAGATGAAGAATCGGAGGCTTAATGTGACCTGCCCATGGCCACAACAGAACTCGCCAGTGGCAGAGCTAGGGAGATTAATGACTTATAATAAAAAAAGGGGAAAACACAGATGTTTCATGATTTATATTCAAATAAAGCTCCTTTCTTACAGAGAATAACCCTAGACTTCAGTAGAATAAGGGGCACCAAAGTGGCATCTGGTGGGAGAGAAACCAGGGAATTTGTCTTGAAGTTGGGTTCGACCAGCTAGAACACTGTTTATTTAGATTAGTAACAATAGCAGTTTTCTAAACATACTCTTAGTCAGACTTTACATTGAGAGTCTTGAGTTTTAAAGGTGACCTCAAGGCTGTCTGGTTCATAATGACCCCTCTAGTGGGAGCTGGCTCTTCCAGTATCCATCATGGTAGCTTTGAAGAGCATTTGAAGAAGGAACCTCAATCATGTGGGCTTTGGATTTGGTTGCAAAATAAAGCCATCCTTTACTTGGATATGTATTTACCCTTCCCATTGAAGTCAAAGAAAAACAACATTCCATTTTGCCTAATGAAACTAAGGTGGGAAATTAAGTGTGGCATTTTAGAACAGTCTACGTATAGGCTTTCTATGTGAGGTTTTAGCATGTGGGAAAGGAGAGGGATTTGTGTCAAAGAGTCATAAAGTTCTGTTCCACCTGCCAGATAATACAGAACAGAAAAACAACAAAGAAAATACTCCGATAAGATCAATATAGGCCGGGCGCGGTGGCTCACGCCTGTAATCTCAGCATTTTGGGAGGCCGAGGCAGGCGGATCACAAGGTCAGGAGTTCGAGACCATCCTGCCTAACAAGGTGAAACCCCGTCTCTACTAAAAATACAAGAAAATTAGCTGGGCATGGTGGCGGCGCCTATAGTCCCAGCTACTCGGGAGGCTGAGGCAGGAGAATGGTGTGAACCCGGGAGCCGGAGGTTGCAGTGAGCCGAGATCGCGCCACTGCACTCCAGCCTGGGTGACAGAGCGAAACTCCGTCTCATAAAGAAAAAAAAAGATCAATACAAAGTGTCAGTGTTCAAATAAGTCCATGTTCACATGTTGGTTTTTTAATGCTATTAGCTTACACTGCTTGACCTTAACAGTTTTTCTAACAAAGTAGCATGGGATAAAGCCCATTTTCATGCTGTGTGTTGAGTTTTTTTTGTTTTGTTTTATTTAAACATTAATTTTCCTGATGGAAGGAGATCTGTATGCCTCTTATGATTATATTGTAACTGACTTTGATGAAAACAGTAGTTCACAGAAGGGACAAGATCGTTTATTGGGAGGACAAAAATCATTCTTTTAAATCAGATTTCTAGGCTGCCATGTAAAGCAGTGGAAAGTTCTGATCCCCATCTGAGCTTCATTGCTAAACTATAGCACTCCACCCTTGAAAATGAAATAGCCTGTGGATTTATTATCTAAATGGGCAATATGACTCTGAGCTACTGAGATGACCAAGCTGAGTTCCCCATGCTGTGACTATGCACGTGTTTATGGGCATGTACATACATATCTATCTTTGTAGAAATCACCAATAAGATGGGCAAGTGTCTAGCATGCAGTAGATGCTAAAGCAAATGTTGAATCTTTGTTACTCCGATAGGTATATGGACATTAAACTGCCTCAAAGAAATTTTTTTTTTTTTTTTTTTTTGAGACGGAGTCTTGCTCTGCCGCCCAGGCTGGAGTGCAGTGGCCGGCTCTCAGCTCACTGCAAGCTCCGCCTCCCGGGTTCACGCCATTCTCCTGTCTCAGCCTCCCGAGTAGCTGGGACTACAGGCGCCCGCCTCGTCGCCCGGCTAGTTTTTGTATTTTTTAGTAGAGACGGGGTTTCACCGTATTAGCCAGGATGGTCTCGATCTTCCGACCTCGTGATCCGCCCGTCTCGGCCTCCCAAAGTGCTGGGATTACAGGCTTGAGCCACCGCGCCCGGCAGAAATGTTTTAAGGTCTAATAATGTGAATTCAAAACATTTGAGAAATAAATATTTTCACTTTCCCTTTTTCTTATTCATTTTCCTGTTAAACTATAATCTTGACACTTCCAATAACCTTTATGAGATTCTAGTTTCCTATTAACTGAAGGATAGTGATGCACTCGAAATCACCAGTTACTTGGAAATTTGTTTCCTTATCCTTCTGTTTTCCTTTGTTTTGGTTAACTATTTTTTATCTAGCTTCCTCATTCCAAGTGCAAAATTCACTGATATTACTGGAGACAAATTATATAGCAACATTTTTTTAGAATAACCCCATTTTTGTCAGTGTCTTTTAACCACTCAGTTATGTTGTCTTCTTCTGGTTGGGGGACAGCGTGGGGAGTGCAGACAGGAACAAGTAGAGGGCACACTGTTTAAGAGATCTTCTGTAAATAGAACTTCTTGTCGGGCGCAATGGCTCACTCCTGTAATCCTAGCACTTTGGGAAGCCAAGGTAGGCGGATCACCTGAGATCAGGAGTTTGAGACCAGCCTGGCCAACATGACGAAACCCCGTCTCTACTAAAAATCTAAAAATTAGCTGGGTGTGGTGGCACACGCCTGTAATCACCGCTACTTGGAAGGCTGGGGCAGGAGAATCGCTTGAACCCAGGAGGCGGAGGCTGCAGTGAGCCGAGACTGTGCCATTGCACTCCAGCCTGGGTGACAAGAGTGAAACTCCATCTCAAAAATGAAAGAAAGAAAGAAAGAAAGAAAGAAAGAAAGAAAGAAAGAAAGAAAGAAAGAAAGAAAGAAAGAAAGAAAGAAAGAAAGAAACAAATAAAGCAA
>NW_016813480.1:1430316-1451517 GCF_001698545.2 Rhinopithecus bieti
AATAAAGAAAGAAAGAAAGAAAGAAAGAAAGAAAGAAAGAAAGAAAGAAAGAAAGAAAGAAAGAAAGAAAGAAAGAAAGAAAGAAAGAAAGAGCACTTCTCTCAGCTGGGCTTTGGGTGGTTCTTTGAAGTTAGCGGTTTCCTCTGATGAGGGTCAGGAGTACTGGTGTTCTAGGTTGCTGATAAAGAAAGATTTATATGATCTGGAAACCAAGATGTAGGCAGTAGGATTTACTTCATGTCACAAACAGGGGAACTGCTTCTTTTCCTGGACGGGAGCGCTCAGCATCTCCAGACAGACCACAGAGATAACTACAAGTAATGCCAGAATTTTCCACAGGAAGCTTCGATGGATCTTTTCCAGCACATGAACAATTGCTCAATTAAATCCCCAGAGTTCCATGCCATAAAGAAGGGCAGAAACTCTTCTGGCATAGAAGTTTCTCAGGGCGGGTGTTATCCATTGCTGGCTGTGGCTTTAGAAAAGCCTGGCGTTTCCACAGATCCCTGATTTCAGGCTACATGTTGCCTCAAGAAACTCATAAAGATGAGTGAAAATATGTTCCTAGGTACCTGGAGGGGTTGACTTGATCTAGGAGGTTATCTGATAGACCAATGGGATCCATATGAAGTAGGGATTTTAATTTAGTTAATATTCAGCAATTTTATTTAGGAGTACTTTGATACCAGGATCTACGGTCTATAAAAGTTACTTTTAAGATATTAATTTCTGCTGGGCTCATGCCTGTAATCCCAGCACTTTGGGAAGCTGAGGCGGGTGGATCACCTGAGGTCAGGAGTTCGAGACCAGCCTGACAAACATGACAAAACCCCATCTCTACTAAAAATACAAAAAATTAGCCACACTGATGACACGCACCTGTAGTCCCAGCTACTCAGGAGGCTGAGGCACAAGAATCACTTGAACCTGGCAGGCGGAGGTTGCAGAGTGAGCCAAGATTGCACCAAGGCACTCGAGCCTAGGAGAAAAAGTGAAACTCTGTCTCAAAAATAAAATAAAAATTTAAAGGATATTAATTTATATCGTCAGCAATACCAGAAAAGCACGTGTTAATTTAATATCTTTGAAATTATATACCCAGCAAAATATTCTGACGGAAGCAGGGGGAGGGGAAGTGATTCTCCTAGATGTCGGTGACAGTGGGCATCTGCCACGTGCCAGGCAGCAAGCCAGCCTCTTCCACAGCACAGCACTGAATGCACACACCGTGCCTGTGAGGTGGCTCGCAGGCTTTCCATTTCCACTCATGAGGAGCCTGAGGAGCAGCAAATTAAGTGATGCCAAGGTCATGCAGTCAGTAGGTGGAAAAGCTAAGCCTCAGACGCAGATCTTCTAACTGAATCCAGCTTTCTTTGAGATAGTCAAACCCAAGAGAAACGCTGGAGAGCACTGCTGGGCATAACCAGGGTATTTGACACACGCATCTCATCTCACAGATCTGTGACCTAATGGTAAAGCCTGCATGACCATTCACTTCGAGCTTCTACCTTTGCTTCCCCTGTTTAAACTGATTTTTTAAAGTAAAACTATGCCCCGAGATTGATGCCAAATACTAAGTTTTCCTCCCTCCAAGAATATCTTTCTTCTCTCCTGCTAACTTCTATTCCCGCCTAAGGAACGCTAATCCTGGGTCCCTCATCCCCTGCCTTTCGGAGGCATTGCAGCTGCCTGGGAAGAGGGGAGGAGGAGGAGGCTGGTGAAGAAGAGGGAGAAGGAGAAGAGAGAGTGAGGGATGAGGGGAGGAGGGAGGCGAGAGAGATCCTTACTGATAGTATTCTGATTGGTCAACAAGAGCTTCAAGGCAGGCTCAGCCTCTGTAGCACGTATGGTTCAAAAAATCATGAGGCTGTCTGTTAGGCTATTCTTGCATTGCTGTAAAGAAGTATCTGAGGCTTGGTAATTTATTAAGAGGTATAATTGACTCACAGTTCTCCAGGCTGTACAAGCATGGTGCTAGCATCTGCTCGCCTTCTGGTGAGGCCTCAGGGAGCCCTTACTCATGTCAAAGGCAAAACAGGAGCAGGTGTATCACATGGTGACGGCAGGAACAAGAGAAGCGGGGAGGTGCCACACACTTTTAAATAATCAGATCTAAACGACAGCACCATGCCATGCATGAGGGATCCACCCCGTGACCCAAACACCTCCCACCAGGCCGCACCTCCAGCACTGAGGATTATAATTCAACATCAGCACTGGAGGGTCAGATCCAAGCTGTATGAGGCTGGGACTGTGAGAAATGGAAGGTCAGAGATTTCAAGGTCATCTAGTCCAATCTCTTTTTTTTTACAGATAAGAGAGCTGAGATCTGCAAAGAGAGATGACTTGTCTAGGGTGACTTACTAGTCACTAAAATGGATGTCATTATTACATCATACAGAGATGTGTAGATTTTAAAGCACTTTCACCACCTCACTTCATTGCCTCACAACAGTCCTCTGTGAGATGTTTGTCGAATGTCATGTAAGCGTGCCAACAGTTCCCTTTTGACTGTACCACTATAGAGGGAACTCATAGACTATGTAAGACAAACCAAATGGCTTCTAAAACTGATTTCGATTCTAAAATTAGTTTTCCAAATGAGGAAACTGGTTCAGAAAGGGAAATGATTGACCAAAAATATCATTGCTCAACTAATGATTGCACTAAGTCCAGAGCCCAGGAAAATTTCTGTACTTTTTATTCAGAAAAAAAGATGAGACAGGCCTACAGGACTAGATGAGCCACACTGGAAAATGTTCAGTATTGAAAATATATTTTGGATGACACTGACATTTATTCTTGAAAGTTTTTACTAAGTTATTAGATACTTGAATATTATAACAAGCTATATATTCTAATATAATTGCATTGAACCTATATGAATCCATTAACATTCTATATAAATAGGCTTTTGGATGTTATTTAGGTCATTTGGTATAAAAGGATATATAATATTTATGAGCAAGGGTAGAGCTAGAAAAAAATTGTGAATTAAGAGAAATTTGTACTAGTGTGTCTTTTGCTTATAAATTAAAGATGCAAGTACATTAAAGATGTAAATAAATTAAAATGAAAACTCACCTTTATGGAAAGATAACTAAAAGAGGTAAGAAGGCAACTTATAAATAACACATTTTAAAATTTGTTTTCAGGATCTAGTTCAGGTTCAAAATTAAAAGGTCCTGAACTGAGTTTAAAAGGCACCCAGCATGTCACGCAAGCAGGCCAGACACTGCATCTCCAATGCAGGTAAGTGACTGTTGGTTTGGGAATAATCTAGTCGCCATGCCTAAGGCACAATCATTCCCTGGCAGAGTAAAAAGGTAGGGACCTCAGTGATCTCCTGTGATCTGCAAAGTGCAAACCATACCATCCAGCTTCCCATGAAAGGGGATTCATGGGGAAGGGAGAGCATTACTCACTCAGGGAAATGGGGGAAGGGAAGTCCAGATAGTTCTGCGTTCTTCATTCTGAGGATTGTTCTGCAGTTTCTCTGAATGTGTTGCTTTCCCGTAAAGAGGAAGATGACTACACTTAAGAGAGGACCTCCACTTCCTAATCAAATGAATACTTAGGAACTGGTGCTGAGCCCAGGGCCCAGCCATAAATATGTTTTGTTTTCTTATCTGTGACTGCAGGGGGGAAGCAGCCCATCAATGGTCTTTGCCTGAAACGGTGACTAAGGAAAGCGAAAGGCTGAGCATAACTGAATCTGCCTGTGGAAGAAACGGCAAACAATTCTGCAGTACTTTGACCTTGAATGCAGCTCAAGCAAACCACACTGGCTTCTATAGCTGCAAATATCTAGCTGTACCCACTTCAAAGAAGGAGACAGAATCTGCAATCTACATATTTATTAGTGGTAAGACTTGCATTTTCTACATCCTGTTTGCTGTCGCTTTGCAATGAGTCATAAATCTACCCTGGTCCATTGGAAGGGTTGCCTTCCTCGTGAGTGTGAAAGAAACGGGTTAGGATAGAGATTCCATCCTAGTTGTAGACATTTTCATGAATGTCAGTTTTAACCAGAATTGTCAAGGCCCGATCAGTCACTTGTGTGCTCCACAAAGAGAGAGACTGGTCTGTATAGGTGACCTCTGTACCCACAGCTCCTAGCACAGTATGTGGCCCATAGTTGGATGAATACGTGAATAAAAGGATTTTAGTTCTATTTCTTAGTTATTGAGAAGCCCAAAATAGAATACATGATTTTTGTCATTTAACACAGCTGCATTCTCTTATATGTTGGAACTGTAAAATACTGTTGTTTCTACTAATGAATAAACACAATGTTGCTGTTCTCTGGAATGCTATATAACTGGTTCCAATGGACAATGTTGTAGTATCTCATGTTCACTGAGGAACTACTACAATGACATGAGAACTGGCACTGACCAGGATACAGTGCAAAGGGTAAAAATGAATCATGTTTGATTCATTTTTTATGGTACTCATAAAAAAAATCATTTTCATTCATTCATAATTTTTATGATACTGTTTTTCCTTCCTTAGAGAATGAACAAATGAAGTAACATTCAAAGGGAAGAAATGCAAAATCTTTTAAGAAGTAGAAACTCACAGTAAAATCGGAACCCTGAGAAAGAATAATAAAAATGGCCTGTCACTTTCTTCTTCCTTGTTTAGTTCCAGTCAATTTTCACATCTTGAGGGGATTAAAGAAAAAGGCACACACACACCAACAAGGCTGTAGAGAACACAAAGCACACAAACAAGGCTGTAGAGAACACAAAGCACACAAACAAGGCTGTAGAGAACACAAAGCAATATTAGTAGGCATTTCAGACACAGAATCAGGTTTAAAAAAAAAAAAAAACAAAAACAAAAAAGAAAACAACCAACCATCAACTTCAATAGCTAAATATACATTGTAGGCCTACCTTCTGGTGAGTTCAAGAACTGGGTCTTTGCATTGGAGGTAGTACAATAGAATTAATGTTTTAGTGAGGTAGTTTTTGTGGTTTTTTGTTTGCTTGTTTTGTTTTGTTTTGTTTTGTTTGAGATGGAGTCTCGCTCTCTCACCCAGGCTGGAGTGCACGATCTCAGCTCACTACAACCTCCGCCTCCCAGGTTCAAGCAATTCTCCTGCCTCAGCCTCCTGAGTAGCTAGGATTACAGGAGTCTGCCACCACTCCCGGCTAATTTTTTTTATTTTTAGTAGAGATGGGGTTTCACCATGTTGGTCAGGCTGGTCTCGAACTCCTGACCTCAGGTGATCCACCTGCCTCGGCTTCCCAAAGTGTTGGGATTACAGGCATGAGCTACTGCACCTGGCCATGAGATTTTTTTAAATTTGTGAAATAAGGCAACTAGACAGTGTTTTCCCTGAGCATAATATGTACATATCCAGATTCAAGATTAGTCTCAGGAGACAGCAGAACAGTTGCCTATTATTGACAGTAACCTCTTTGTAGCTGCCATCAGCCTGATTTTGACTGAGCCACTTTCATGTCCCCAATCCTCCAAATTCTGTTTTGACATTTTGCACTTGGTCAGCGGGTAGATAACTGTAAGGGACTAACCATCCAAGCAGTTTGCCATCAAGGGATACAGTCAGCTCACTTCCACGTAAGAGCGGGAGGTAGGCCGGGGAACTTTGCTTGGGGAAGTCAACCTGCTTCTAAAGCAGGGATGAAAGGATGGCAGGCAGGAATAAGGAAGGGTGGAGAAGGTGCAGCATTAACAGCAGAGACTTTCAGAGAGGTACTTTTGTAGCTGAGGGGGAAAGAAAACATGGTTGATAGTGGTGGAAAAAGCCATATACTCAGCCATCTGTTCCCTTTCTCTAATTCCACATAGCATATTGTGTTCTTTCCGACATTTGTGGAGAAAGGAAAACACTGCAGTGAGTCACAGACTGCCCCTTTCTCTCTAGGGGAGAGGGAGAAAAATGTACTCATTCTAATATTTTCATAAAACTTTCTCCTATGGGTTTATCAGTCTGACTTGCAAATTAAACACTTAAATGAATAAAAGAAAACCATCTGTTTTGTTTTCCAGCAAACAATGTTCAGCTATTTTCACCTTTAACTCCTCAACTATTCAATAGACATCATGGCTTTATGGAGCCAGGAAGTACAAGCCTCTGCACTCAGTCCCCTACTATCACAAAGGAGAGACGCTGCTACTTAGAATTAGTTCCATTTCAACTACACAACAGAGCAGATCTGGCAAACAATCATGACTTTGAGTGTCAAATTCACTGTTCATCTAAGCCCCGTGATGGCACAGTCCATGTCTGTCCTGGTTACTTTTATCTGCAATGTGCCTCCCTGGTAGAGAGCCTTGCACATACTAAGAAATCAATAATACTTGCTAAAGGAATAAATGAATGGATTAACAGGTGCTGTGTGGAATACTATGTTAAAATTGACATTGAGGATAAATTCCAGGCTTAGTGGGAAAAAGTGCCATGATTGATTATTGATGTCTCTTGTAAGACTGTGGGGGAGCAGTGGCCATTAGGTCATGTATTTATCATGTCTGCCTTCCTGTAATAGTCCACAACCATTCGCAGAAAATTACAAGTTCCAATATCATAAAACACTTGCATAATTTGCTAGACATCAGGAAATTATCTATCACAAAGATTGTTTTTGGATAAGGAAGGATTGTGAAATGCATTGTATTTCATAGGTTATTATGGAATACACACATATACATGCAAACATATGCTATGAATATTATATGAGCTCATTGGAAAAATTGGTGTGATAATATTATGAGACTACTATTTTAAAATAGCACTGATACTAAAAGATGTTGGAATCAATAATGGTAACCATAGAAGAGCCTTCTGAATCTTGTTTGCTAATTAATTTAATCAGCAAATATTTAGGAAACAGTCTATGAGCCTGTAACTGTACTACTGTGAATAGTAACACCTATTTTGTTGTTTGTTTCCTGGTAGGGTGATATTGGTCTCATAATCACACCTTATTAAAGTCCAAGATAGCTGTGATATAATCCGTTAAACAATCATAACTTTTCCGGGGAGCCTAATATTTTATGTATCTCTCTTTTCATTATTTTATTAACTCTCTCTCTGAGAAAATTTGATCTTCTGCTTGCATTGTTACTGAACACTTCCATGACAGGTTTGTTTTAGTTCAGGAGCACAAAACTTATCTCTGATGACTCAGAGCATTGTCTCTGGTACTAATAAAACTCCAACCATTTCCTAATACACAGCTGTGATTATTCGCCAGATATTAGCTTGATTATCATGTATTTATTATTGTTGAATATTTACTTTAGAATATGTTTGCGGGATTTCAGCCCCAATAAGCATCTGCAGATTATTGGGATTTCATTTTATTTTTCTCTGAGGATGAGTAACCGCATTTAGACACATCTTTTGAAAAGGTAGATTTGTAGTCTAATAGCGTTTTAAGAAAAAGAATCAGGAGTGTAGCTCTGTCTACATATCATGAAATCCAGCATGTAAATTATGAACAAACTATTACTTAGGCATTACTGATGGCCTGCTGTGTAACAGGCACCGTTCCCACCTGAGCACTGATTAGGATGTAACCTCTGATATGTAATGCTCAGAAAAATCAATATCAGCACTTTGTCATTCCAGCTTGTGTAAATCCACCAAACCTCTAGCATAATGTGTTAAATCAGTTTAAGTACCCAAGTAATTATATTTAACTACTTTACTTAATTACCGAATTATCTAGTAAATTTAAGTTTCCACTAATATAATAATTTCTTATCTTTGTTTCTTTTCGCTTAAACAAATGGTTGCATTTACTTTATGCCATATAATCCTCACAACCATCCAATGAAGCATCATTCTCTCCAATTTACAAGCGAAGGACCAAGAATCCACTTCACATCAGGGCTCTGTGGGGAGTCATGGGAAAGTGCTAGCACTGGAATAAGGCAGTTAGCTTTTCCCTTCACATTCTCAGTGGCAGGAGGAGATCGGAAGGGGCAAGACGGAGGCAGGAAGGCCAGATAGGGGCCTGCTCTGTGCATCAAAGCAGGTGGAAGGTGGTGTCCCGAGTTCACTTTGGTTGTGGCGGGGAAGGAGAGTTAATAGAATTGGGGGATTCATTGGCCTTGGTTATCAGAGGTTTAGTGGCTGATGGAAAGAGGGGAATCAGTGTGACACTCAGAATCCTGGAAGGGGCCCCTTGGTACCACAGCCAGGTGGAGCTTTGCCACACTGAATTACATTGATGCAAAGGCACCATCATTATCATCATCCTCTTTGGATATACCCTTGGTATGGCTTTTGAATCATAATAGTGGAAAATATGGTATGCATTTGTAAAATTGCTTTGTTAAAATGAATTGAATATAGCTACAAAATACCAGGTCATAAACAAAAACAAATTACAAAGCACCTCCTAATTATAACAGAATACAATTCTTCTACTAATTTCTAGAAGAATAGTAATGTTGGGGCTATTTAGGAGAACCTCATCCCCTTGGAGAGAAAAAGGAGCACTTTTGCACTTCTTTTCTGACACTCTGGTCTACACAGGAAATTGGCTGTAGGTCAGCCTTTTCTCACAGTTAGAAGATTTCATTGAAAATATTATTGTAATGTATTAGTTATGACTGTAAAGTAAGAAAACTGACCAGACAAGTTTTTTAATGGTATCTCCAAAGTGTTTAACATTTGTCAGTATCTTTAATTTAGTTAGCAAGACCTTAAACTTAGGGTGTTGAGCTCGTGACACCCCACACCGTGAGGTTAGCTTATATCTCTCTCTCACCAGCCGTAAGCTTCTAGGGTCTGTTTAAACATAATATCTCCTCTTGAAAATTATAATCAAAAGCAAAATGATGGGGTGGGTGGATCCCTTCTAGTTCATCCCTGTAAAAGAAACTCATCTCTTCTCTTCTGTTTCTCTTTACTTGATTGTTTTCCTCTCTGACTCCATTAAAGTCAATGGGTTGGAGCATTTTTACAACAAATTTTTCCACAGTTGATTTCCCCATATGCATAAAACTCATGAGATTTGCATAACAGCATAATTTGAGGTAGAAACATTATCGGATGCATTGGGTATATAACTGAAAGCAGTAGAATTTCTAACAACTTAGATATTCTGGGAGAGAATAATAATTATGCTTTTATATAAATGTGTTTAGTGGGGGGAAAAAAAAGCTCTACCTGGCTGAGCGAGTAGAAATCCTACCAGTGCAGATATTCTGATTCTTTTTTTATTTTTATTTTACCTTTATTTTAATTTTTTTGAGACAGAGTCTTGCTCTCTCGCTCAGGCTGGAGTGCAGTGGCGATTCTGAGGAGGATGCAATGAACTCATTTGTACTGAACTTCAGTTTTCCTTAAGAGCTTTTACTTAATTATCTCTGAGGAAAAGGGAGTTGGTATTTCTTCCATGTTATATATGAGAAAACAGCCTCAGTTACTTGCACGAGCTAGACAGAGCTCATACATTGAGAAGCCAGGATGAGGATCCAGCCAGGTTAGGGCTATTCCCCCTGCACTGGAGTTCTAGCTCTTGACATCAAACTATGAATGAGTTGTTGTTTCAATTGTTAAGAACATAGATTATATAGTTATTAAAATTTTTTAACCTCGAATTTAAATTTTTTCTTTTGAGGAAAAATTTACTAAGTTGAGCAGGGCTTTTTAAAATGTGCCTCCAAATTCATTAATGGGCTATGGAATCAAATGAATGGGTTGCAACCTGCATTAAAAAAAAAAAAAAAAAAAAGCTGGGAGCTGGGGCATCCACCCATAGTCTCAGCTATTTAGGAGGCTGGGGCAAGAGGATCACTTGAGCCCAGGATTTGAGGCTGCAGTGAACTGTGATTGCACCTGTGAATAGCCACTGTACTCCAGCCTGGACAACATAGTGAGACCCTGTCTCAAAACAGAAAAACCAACCCAGGATAGAAAAGAAAATATCCAAGTAAATTGCAAAGAGTAAGGGTAAGTGTTGTTTAGTAAAACTATTTTTGTTTCAATTGTATACGCGCATATATTCATTTTACCCGCATAAATGTAAAGTACATATGTATATGTGTGTGTGTGTGTGTGTGTGTGTGTGTGTGTGTTTAATGGGTCTGACATAAAATGTACTTCCTATTATGAAAGTTAGCATAATAAGTTTAAAAATTACCAGGATAGGCCATAGCTATTATTTAGGTAAGCAGTGGCAATTGTAAGCACTCTGATTTTTTTGGGGCGTGAGGGCGCGGAGGGGCACACCAATACTGAAACAGAGGCCTGGAGAAAACGTGGCTGTGGAAAGAAGCCCTCTCCTTTAGCTGATTTGGGTCCACTGCTTTTGGTGGCTCTGTGCAATCCACTCATTTCATTCCTGAACTGAGTTTTCCCACTCGGAGGCTTGGCCCAGGAGTTTCCACCGGCAGGAACCTGTCTGCAGATGTTGATTACATACCTGCTCCACACAAGGCTCTGTTGTTTGTTCTGTGGGAGACATAAAAGGCAAAGTCACAGAATCCTGTAATTGTGAAGTCCCTCAGTTACTTTCTAGGACCATGGCTCACAGATTTGTGAGTATTTTTTAAAGCATGAGTTTTATTTTTTAAAGAATAACTATTGTTCCGAAGTGGGTCTCTAAGGAGTGAAGAGGGCTGTGTTAATAGCCCCTAATGGGGAGCGCTATTCTTGTTCTGTGAGGCGTGGCTGTTGCTCCAACACTGCCTGCCTTTAGATTCCTTCCCAGATCTGACACAATTTGGCACGTACAGGAGGCTCAGTCAACACTGCCCAGCTGGGTGATGGTTGGGCAGATGGTGTTTGTTGCCCAATCTGCCAGACTGGTATGGCAAGTCCAATAAACATCTCCATGGAACCAGCAGGGACATCAACAGAGTAGCAATCTGCAGGCTTCATCGCCTAGCCTCGCTGCCTCCACTTTCCCCCTGTGGGGATCAGAAGGACCCTTGTAAGGTGGGAATGCACCAGGAACGTGGTCCCTTCATCCCCAGACCAAAAGGAGGTGTTCATGCTTTCATGCAGGTCAGCACTGTGATGGGCAGAGAGCAGCACATGGCTGAACAGATTGCCAAAGCTTCAAAAATATGTCAATGGAATCACTGTCATAATTTCATGAGATAAACTTTAAAGAGAAAGTATTGTTTCTATTCATCAAAATTCTCCTCCAAGGGAAAATAAGCAAAAACAGTTTACATTTTGCAGGAAGAAAACAAGAAAGCTCCCAAAATAAAACCCAAACTCATAGCCACATTAGTTGGTTGAATTTTTTAGGCATAGATTTCTTAGGAAATCTATGACATGATCTAATGTTGCTTGGTTAATGTCTAGAGTCTTCTCTGGTTTTAAATTTCTGTTTTCCACATGGCCTCATTCTCTCCTCCCCCTGCCCATCCAAAGAGCTTCCCTCCCTTACTCATCTCACCTCTATCCCTAACATGTGGTTCCTTCCATGTATTTTCTGAAATGTGTGTTTCTTCTACCACTAATATTCCAGTAGGAACTGGTTTCCAAAGTTTTGATCAGGAATTGTCTAGGGTTCCTACCATAGAGTCACTTGAGTCCCTGCATTGCCAGGAGGCCACAAATGCAGACAGGTTGGGTGATGGATCCTGTTTTTCCTCTCACATCCCTACTGGATGCATTTGCTCAGGAGACTAGTGAACATGTTGGGGTGAACAAAGGTGGGACTCTCAGTCTCTGGATGACATGTCTGGAAACCCAAGTGAGATTCCTAGAATGGCAGCAACCTGAGACTGACGTGCATCTGCAGAATTGTCCTTCAAATTCTCTAAAGAACTCCTAGGCCAGGTGCGGTGGCTCACGCCTGTAATCCCAGCTCTCAGGGAGGCAGAGGCGGGAGGATAGCTTGAGCCCAGGAGTTCGAGACCTGCCTGGGTAATACAGCGAGACCCCGTTCTCCACAAAAGGAAAAAAAAAAAAAAAAAGACGAGCTCCTAGGAATTTTCTGGCCCATCTGCACACATCTTCATCAAAAACCTAGTACAAGGTCAGGTTTTGCTGGATTTATTTTTTCATTTTGATGAAGACGTGAAAGAGGGGAAACAGATATTTCTAGGGTTTAAAATACACACTGATGATGTTGTTGTTTGCAGTCGCAGATTTTTTCTTGGGAATTAGACCCCTCTACATCCTGGCTGTGCACTCCCTCTAGGGCTGAAGTATGAAGGAGGTTATTCATTCTGTCCATCACTGGCAGGCAGCTGATTAGGACCACATGGCGAGAGTTTAGAGAACAGTAACTTAACTCTTAACCGTTTTCTTTTCCAGCTATGTGAAAATTGGATGGAAGACATTCTTGATATCTTTAAGCCCTGCCATGTCACATTTTCCTTCTAAAAACCTTTCTGTCAATAAACACCAAGGGAGTTTGGCTATAGACGACCCTGACATGTGATTGGGACAGAAGCCACTCATGTTGGTAGACTTGTTGGCAGTCAGGAACAAATGCATCTTCTCTCCTTGGCCCCTGCCCCAGACCATGTATTCTCCTAGGATGTCCTAGGAATTTCCTCCTTATCACTTGGTGTGTGGACTTGTAAAATGTTCAGGCCATTCCCTCAGAGAGAAAACAATTTCTGGGGCTCTCTAAAATCCATACCAGAAAAAAGTTTCACATGCCATCTCTCTAGAGCCACATTGTTAAGATTTACTAGCAACAATGCAGTTATACATTGTCAGGCATTTAGTAGAACTATATAAGTACTCAAAAAGAATCAGAATGAACATAGTCCTGAATAAGCTACTTGGACACAACTTAAGACTTTGAAAAGTTGATGACTGTGGTGGAATTATGAAATCTAAAGATGGGCTGGGTGTGGTGGCCCATGCCTGTAATCCCAGTACTTTGGGAGGCTGAAGTGGGCAGATGACTTGGGGTCAGGAGTTCAAGATCAGCCTGACTGACATGGTGAAACCCCATCTCTACTAAAAGTACAAAAAAAATTAGCTGGGTGTGGTGGCGCATGTGTATAGTCCCAGCTCCTTGGGAGGCTGAGACAGGAGGATCGCTTGAATCTAGGAGGTGGAGGTTGCAGTGAGCCAAGATTGCGCCACTGCCCTCCAGCCTGGGTGACAGAGCAAGGCTCTGTCTCAAGAAGAAAAAGAAAGAAAAGAAAAGAAAAGAAAAGAAAAGAAAAGAAAAGAAAAATCTAAAGGTGGTAATGAAGTCCAAAGGCAATAAAACTGACCATATTCTCATTTTTTCCCCTACAATCAAGAAGTGCAAAAAACAATGGATCAAAACTTTATGGTTTTAAGGATTTTTAAAAATCTCCCTCAAGTGATCTTTTAAGAAAATAAGCAAGGGACTTTTCAGAAGAAATCCCCTTAAGCTGAAAAGGCTTTACGTTTCTGGCATTTCATAACTTTAACAATGATAATGAAATGCTTGCCTTGCTTGGAGATGAGGAGGTGACCTGTTTTTATCTTTATGGTCCTTCCAGTTCTAATATTCTACAGTTTTTCCTTTAACTATTGAAAATATTTGTTGTGTGTCATTTGATGTATTTTTGCTGAATTATGTTGGCTAGCTGATTGTGTTGTTCAAAATAGGTAGCTTACTAAAGCAGTAAACACCCCTCCCTTCCTTCCTTCCTTCATCAAATATCAATTAATAAGCTACAGTTGAAACAACATGATCCAGGCTTCAGACTGGTTTCAAATCCCTGTTTGGATACTCACTAGTTCTTTGACTTTGGACAAATTACTTAATAAGGAGAATGGTTAACATTTAGGTGGATCTTAATCCATGCTGGGTGCCATCCTAAGCACTTTGCATTTGTTAACAGATTTTATCCTCACAACAATCCTGTGAAGTAGGGCTCTCATTTTAAAAATGAGATGTGTGTGCGTGTATGTGTGTGTGTATGATTTTTTTTTTCCTAGAGCAGTTTCAGGTTGACAGCAAAATTGAGCGGAAGGTACAGAGATTTCCTAAATACCCCTTGTCCCCACATACATTGTCTTCATTATCAACATTCCCCACCAGAGTGGCACATTTGTTTCAATTAATGAACCTACAGTGAGACATCGTAATCACCCGAGTACAAAGTTGACATGAGGGCTCCCCCTTGGTGTTGGACATTCTATGGGTTTGGAGAAACATACAATGACATGTATCTACTTACAGTACCATACAGAGTATTTTCACTGCCTGAAAATCCTCTGTGCTCTACTAAGTCATCCTTTCCTTAATCCCAACCCCTGGCAAACACCTATCCTTATCTTCTTTTTTTTTTTTTTTTTTTTGAGATGGAGTCTCATCCTGTTGCCCGGGCTGGAGTGCAATGGCACAATCTCACCTCACTGCAACCTCCGCCTCCTGGGTTCAAACGGTTCTTGTGCCTCAGCCTCCCAAGTAGCTGGGATTACAGGTGCCCACCAACACACGCAGCTAATTTTTGTATTTTTAGTAGAGACGGGGTTTCACCATGTTGGCCAGGCTGGTCTTGAGCTCCTGACCTCGTGATCCACCCGCCTCGGCCTTCCAAAGTGCTGAGATAACAGGTGTGAGCCACTGCGCCTGGCCGGCAAACACTTATCTTTCTTACTGTTTCCATCGTTTTGCCTTTTCCAGAATTCATGTAGTTGGAATCATACAGTATGTAGCCTTTTCAGATTGGCTTCTTTCATTTAGTAATATGCATTTAAAGTTCCTCCATGTCTTTCCATGGCTTAATATCGAATTTCTTTCTATTGCTGAATAATATTCCATCATATAAATATTTTTATATTCATAGTTTATATATTTTTATATTCATTACATAATTATATTCATAGTTTATCTACCCATTCACCTACCAAAGGACATCTTGACTGCTTCCAAGTTTTAGCAATAATGAATAAAGCTGCTATAAACATCCCTGTGCAGGTTTTGTGTGGATCTGATTCTTCAGATCCTTTGGGCAAATACCAAGGAGCATGATTGCTCAATTTTCGGGCAGTTGAATGGCTAGTTTTGTAAGAAACTGCCAAACCATCTTCCAAAGTGGCTGTCTCCTGTTGCATTGCCACCAGTAGCAAATGACAATTCCTATCACTCTGCCTCCTTGCCAACATGTGCTGTTGGCAGTGTTTTGGATTTTGACTGCTCTAATAAGTACGTAATGGTCTCTCATTGTTATTTTAGTTTGCATTTTCCCAATGACATGAAGTGGAGCACCTTTTCATGTGCTTATTTGTGGTCTGTATGTCTTCTTTGGTGAAATGACCCATTTTAAACAGGGTTGTTTGTTTTCTTACTGATGAGTTTTAAGAATTCTTTGTATGTTTTGGAAAACAATTCTTTTTCAGCTGTATCTTTTGCAAATATTTTCTCCCAGTCTGTGCCCTGTCTTCTCATTCTCTTGATGTTGTCTTTTGCAGAGCAGGAGTTTTTAATTTTAATGAAATCCAGCTTATCAATTCTTTTGTAGATCATGCCTTTAGTGTTGCATCTAAAAAGCCATTGTCATACCGAAGTTCATCTAGGTTTTCTCCGGTTATATTCTAGGAGTTTTATAGTTTTGCATTTTACATTTAGGTCTCTATGATCCATTTTGAGTTGATTTTTCTAAAGAGTGTAAGGTCTAAACTCATTTTTTGTTCGTTGGTTGGTTGTATGTAGATGTCCAGTTTTTCAGCACCATTTATTGACAAGATGATTTTTGCTCCTTTGTCAAAGATCAGTTGACTGTATTTATGTGAGCCTATTTCTGGGCTCTATATTCTGTTCCACTGACCCACTTGTATATTCTTTTGCCAATATCACACTGTCTTGATTACTATAGCTTTGTAGTAAGTCTTGAAGTTAGGTAGTGTTAGCCTTCCAACTTTGTTCTTCTCCTTCAATATTGTGTTGGCTATTCTGGGTCTTTTGCCTCTGCATATAAACTTTAGGATCAGTTTGTCCATATCCACAAAGTAACTTCTGGGATTTTGATTGGGATTGCATTGAATCTGCAGATCAAGTTGGGAAGAACTGACATTTTAACAATATTGAATCTTTTTATACGAGATGAAATATCTCTCCATTTATTTAGTTCTTCTTCAGTTTTGTCCACCATAGTTTTGTAGTTTTCATCATATGTATAGATTCTTATACATATTTTGATAGATTTATGTCTAGGTATTTCATTTGTGGGGGTGCTAATGCAAATGGTATTGTGTTTTTCATTTCAATTCCACTTGTTTTCATTGCTGGTATATAGGAAAGCAACTGACTTTTGAATTTAACTTTGTGTCCTGCAAGTGCTATAGTCTCTTACTAGTTCTGGGGGTGTTTTTGTTGAGTCTTTTTGATTTTCTGTACAGATGATCACATCATCTGTGAACAAAGGCAATTTTGTTTTTTCTTTTCCTGTCTGTATACCTTTTATTTCTCTTTCTTGTCTTATTGCACGAGTTAAGACTTCCAGTGTGATGTTGGAAAGTAGTAGTGAGAGAGAACATCCTTGCCTTGATCGTGATATTAGTGGGAAATTATTATCATAGTCATCTCCATTTATTTCTCAGAAAGGGTAAGTAACTTATTCAAGGTTATATAACTAGTGCATGGCAGAGATGGCAACAAAGTTCTTGCTTGTAACCACCTCCCATAGTCAAGAGTGTATATGTGCAAAACATTTAGGACAGTGTTTGGTGTATAGTATGCAGTATATAAGTGTTTATTATTATTAATACTACCACTTATTATTACCATTTTTTGAGCTTGGTTTTCTCAACTGTAAAATGAGAAGAGTGTTACTTCGGGGGCTACTAGGAGACTAAATGAGATAATATAGACTGCCTAACACTTCGGAGGCAGCAGTGATCAGTAGTAATCCCTATGTGTGAAAAACACTGTGCCAGACAGAGTAGGAAGTACAAAGATGATACCCACAGCTTTTAGGGGGCCTCCAGTTTGGTGGGTCAAAGACAATGAGTTACAGTTAACCATACTGCAAATCATGATGGGAAAAGAACAGTAAAAGGGTTATAGACGGCGAGTGCTCTGCCTGGGACATTCCACCCTTCCCCACTCCCCCCACCCAGCTCTTCTGTAACAGCTCACTCTTCCTCATTTTTCAGGTCTCAAGTTAAATATCACCCCTCTGGGAAGCACCCTAGGCCCTCCCAAACTTGGGATGGTGCTCCTACTGACCTTTCACACAGGACTGACCTCTCACAAGCTCTAAGGACAGGACTGAGTCCATCCTGCTTACCATGATAGCCCCCGGACCCAACACAGGGTATAGTACACAGAAGGTGCTCAGTAAGTCTTTGTCAAATGAAAGAAACATGGGATTTTTAAGTAGATTAGTCTTACCTGACTTCCTTGACTTTAAAAAGGAAATTGAGGGCACACTGAGAAAATGAGACAAATATGGGGGTCAAAATCACATCATGTGACTAAATCATAATCCCCAAATTTTCTAACAGACTAGAGCGGTGAACAGGGATTAGCAAAATGAGATTTAGCAGGAATACATATAAAGGCCTGTATTTGGCTTGCAAAACCCACTATCTACCCTAATACTGGATGGGGGAAGCCATGGCTGAGGCAGCACACATGCAAAAGACTTCAGACTTTCAGTTGACTCCATATTTACCAAGAGAATGTATTCAATCTTGGGATACATTAAGGAATATGTAGCACCCAGCTAGGCATGGTGGCTTATACCTGTAGTCCCAGCGCTTGGGGAGTCCGAGGCAGGTAGATCACTTGAAGTCAGGAGTTTGAGACCAGCCTGACCAACATGGTGAAACCCCGTCTCTACTAAAAATACAAAATTAGCCAGACGTGGTGGCACATGCCTGTAATCCCAGCTACTTGGGAGGCTGAGGCAGGAGAATCGCTTGAACCTAGGAGGTAAAGGTTGCAGTGAGCTGAGATGACACCATTGCCAGACTCCAGTCTGGGCAACAAGAGCAAAAGTCTGTCTGAAAGAAAGAAAGAAAGAGAGAGAGAGAGAGGGAGTGCGAGAAAGAGAGAGAGAGAGAGAGAGAGAGTGAAAGAGAGAAAGAGAGAGAGAGAGAGACAGAAATAGAGAGAGAGAAAGAAAGAAAGAAAGAAAGAAAGAAAGAAAGAAAGAAAGAAAGAAAGAAAGAAAGAAAGAAAGAAAGAAAGAGAGCACCCAGAATAACGGTGGTGCCAGACTTACTGTTTAGTTTACACCTCAAGAGGGACATTAAAAATAGGAATTTTAAGCAAATTATTAATCCCTTTACACTTCATTGTCATTATCTTTAAAATGGGTGCCTGCCTTATAGGGTTGTGGGCATTGAGTAATTTGATGATTTTGTTATTTTCATTGGCAAGGAGCAATTGAAAGGACTGAAATATTTAATCTAAAAATATAAAGAACTGGGTGGGAAAATAGGAAACATGAGTGACAGTCTCCTTCAAAGTTCTCTTATGTGAAAAAGAGATTAAGCTTCATCTTTATAATCCTAGATGGCAGAACAACTATCTAAGAATTTCAGCTTGACTTAAGGAAACACTTTCTGACATGCAAAGCTGTCCCAAAGTGGAAGGAATGCCTTGGGAGTGGTTAGTCCCCATGCATCCAGGAGACAGACACTCATTTGATGGGACCAGATCGGATGAGGCCTCAGGACCTTTCCACTGCTGGGATTCATTAAGCACCTGGTGTAGGTCACTATCATGTATTGATGTCTGGCCCAGACTTGTTATTAATAAATACATACATCATCTCATTTCATCCTCGAAACAACCCAATAAGAGAAATTCCTTTACAGAAAAGTTAGAGAAATTCAATACCATGTTTAAGGCCGCATACTTCTGAAATTATCCAATCAAAGCTTTGGGCTCAAGTCTGGCTGACTCCAAAGCCCCTGGTCTTTCTAACGTGTCCTTGCCTGGGCTCCCACCCCAACTCCCTCAGACCTTTGTGTGCGTTATAAAATGGGAGAGAAGTGACAGGAGTGCATGCAGGGTTGCAAACTGGAAGTATGCAGGCTGGATTCAGCGGGCACACATGTTTTGATTGGCAGGCACAGCACTTTTGGCTGCCAATGCTTAATAGCTAGAAGAGTTCACGTAAAATTTTCATTTCCTACTTGTCTTTAAAAACTGGAAACAGTAACCACACTGGCCCATATTTCCACTTGGCAACAATGGACTGCAGCAAGCAGGGACGGCCCCCTTCAGACACGTTCCCTGCTGCCACCACGCCTCCTGTCCCACCTCCAGTTCCTCCACTTGTGTGCCTGGCCCCCAGAGGGATGTCAGTGTGCTACTCCCAGTGTGAACATTTCAAATGAATGCATAACAAATCGTGAGTTTAGGAACAGGAAAGTGCCTGTCCCACATTGCAGATGAGGAGGCTGAGCCCTAGAGAGTCCCGTGGTGGCGCGGGTCATCAGTGCAGCACTTCCACACAGCCGGACTCCTTCCTACCCCTCAACTGCCCGCCCCCTACCCCAACCCCCCTGCATACAGCTATGCTGATGGAATGCATCGGGGCTGTGCTCTCGGAAAATCCACAGTCCCCAGTGTCCCCACTGGAGAGGGGAATGATCAGGCATCCTTTGCACCTGAGAGGGAATTTCCTCCCCAGGCTCCAGAAAACAGGGCTTGCTCTGGTGTGACTGTTGGTTCTTTTTTTTTTTTTTTTTGAGATGAAGTCTCGCTCTGTCGCCCAGGCTGGAGTAGAGTGGCGCGATCTCGGCTCACTGCAACCTCTGCCTCCCAGGTTCAAGCGATTCTCCCATCTCAGCCTCCCAAGTAGCTGGGACTACAGGCGCCTGCCGCCATACCCAGCTAATTTTTTGTATTTTAGTAGAGATGGGGTTTCACCGCCTTGCCCAGGCTGGTCTCAAACTCCTGAGCTCAGGCGATCCTCCCACCTCGGCCTCCCAAAGTGCTAGGATTACAGGCGTGAGCCACCATGCCTGGCCAACTGTTGGTTCTGAGAGGGTCCTCACCATCTCCTAAAAAGTCCCCAGCACCTTACAGCTGAGAGCTAAGCAGAGGATCTGATGACTCAGGCTTGGTTTACATGGTGAGACTTCATCTGTCTATTGCTTTCCATTTCTAGTCCTGTCAGAAGGCTCCATGTTACTCCTGTTTCTGGGCCCTCATTTCTCTCCCACTGAGTGTGAATATTTGAAGATGTAATTGTCATGCTTGAGTCATTCAGGAGTGTCGGGGCCAGATTTCGGCATGGTGGAGGGAGACTAGCCTCGGATCAGGAAGCATGAATTCAGTTTTTGCTCAGCCATTAATCGTATTCCTGTGCTTGTGGGAAGGTCTCTCCTGTCTGGGCCTCAGTCTTCTCATCTGTAACATGATAGGCAGTATTAGGGCATCTTAAAAGTCCTTTGACAGTTTTATAATGTTATGATTCAGAGGCAGAGCTGGGAATAAATAATAGGACTTGGGACATGGCCAAAAATCTTAGCAGTAGAAGAAAGATTTATAGTAATCCATTAGAGTTCCTCGCTTTTGCTTTTGCTTTTCGTTTCCCTCCCTCTCTCTTTCCTTCTTTTCTCCCTCTCTCCCTCCCTTCCTCCCTTCTTCCCTTCTCTTTTTCTTCTTTTCTTTTCTTCTGAGATGTCTCAACTGATCAAGATGAAGATCTCTGACTGAGGTCAGTCATGTGGTTAACAAAACCTAGAAACTGCCAGCCAGCTTAGTGTGAAAACCCAGAGAGCGCAGAAAGCTGAGACCTTAATCTTACAGTCCATCAAGCTTCCATCTAGCCAGCATTCCACTCTCACTGAGATCTTCAACTCACTTACTCAGATCTTAGCTATAAATTTTTAAAATGAGGTCCCTACTTCCCTTCAAGGCAGGTATTAGTACTTTTTCATCTAATCAACATGAACACTCGTGTGTGAGGTGTGTGTGTGTGTCTGCTCAGCTAGACTCTGAGGACTTAAGTCCAGGGACTGTCCGTGTGCACAGTGCTGGATACACAATACGTCCTGATTTCACCTTTCTTCCTTGCTTCATCTTATATCTTCTCCGTAAACATCTGTTGACAGTGTGCCATGTGTCCACCTCTGCTGGACATCAGATTGAGGGGATTGGTTATCCTGATCCCCTGCCGCTAGACACCCACATTCCAAAGAGCATTCCAGGGGGCTTAGGCGAAGCCAGAGGAAGGAGAAAAGGAACCGCCACTCCTGTTCTCTCCTTTCTAACTCTTCTCCTTTACTCTGCTCTTGCTATTCAATCTGCTGTTATAAGTGAGGCAGTGCAAAAAAAAAAAAAAAAAAAAAAA